>NC_056736.1:805239775-805270682 GCF_019279795.1 Protopterus annectens
CAGTCTGGGGTTGTTGTTCCGATAATAAAGTGGCAATACCTCCCAATCATGACCTCTGGGTATGGTATGAAAGTGGTTGTTAACCTGCAACATTGGATGTATAGCATTGGTTTCTGGTGTCGGAAGACATGGTTCCTGTAGCACAACACAGTATGGGTAGTCAAGCACACATACGATTGCTGAACACACAGCATCAGTGAAACCCAATGCTCACAAGGACACAGTCCGACAAGCTCTACACTTTACATATGCACAGTGGTGTCCATTGTAGGACCCAAAAATTGTGGAAAGAACCAAATTATGTCTTATTTCAATTTCCTGAAATCATGTCGTCACAGGTACACATATGCACCGCAAAAGTGTTTAATGTTGCTTGCTTGCATGTAATGCAGCACAGATGCACAGAATACCCAGGTACGGGTCCATAGAACTGCCCCCTCACAGTCCGCCCCATGCGGATGTGTAATGGGTACTGTCAATTGTTGCAGTCAAATTCTGGGTATGTAGACTCTGTGCTCGGTGTTGTTCGAGGCAATCCTTCTCCGCCCGTGGGAGGATGTGTTACACCTGCCTTACTCTCCCCTAATAATGCAACCCATACTCCCGGGCACGCTAAATGTAGGGGTGTAATGTGTACAGCCCTATACTCCCGTCCAGTAGGTAATTGTCATGGATGGACACCGGGCCAGAATGGCACCCACAACTGCAAACCCCGGGGAAATGACATAGCGGGAAGGCATAACACAGGAAATACACATAGGGACTACAGTTGACATTCCACATACAAAAGGACCTCGTGCCAACACCGGGTACAGCACTCAATCTGCCAGCAACAGACTGAGGAGCACCCCCTGTCAGCGTAACAAGGGGTGTGGGAAAACCAAAGGCCCCACAAACCCTCAAGTAGGATATGTAAACTATGGCTCACCCCCCTATGAAGACAACATGGTTAAATGAATGCATACGTAAGCAGCATGTTCCGGTGGTGTTATATGGAAATACAGTGCGGATATGTCCCATTGGGGGTCTGCGGTTAAATGGAGCATTTTCTAACCAGCATCTTTGGATGTATGTAATTTGTCCACAGTATAAATCACCTGGTTATGTAGCACCATGTGGAATGGGTAGTCCAACAGACATCCGCGATTCCTGAACACACAGTATCAGTGAAACCCACTGCTCACAAGGACACAGTCCGACAAACTCTACACTTTACATATGCACAGTGGTGTCCATTGTAGGACCCAAAATTTGTCTAAAGACAGGAATGCCGCTTCTTTCAACACTTAAGTGAACTCATTGTCATCACAGGTACACATATGCACCATAGCGTGTTTAATGTTGCTGATAGCTGTCCATGTAATGCAGCACAGATGCACAGAAATACCCAGGGGGTCCATAGACTGCATCCACATCACACTTCCGCACACATGACGGATGTGTAATGGGTACTCAATTGTTGCGGTCAAGGGATTCTGGGTATGTAGACTCTGTGCTCGGTGTTGTTTCGCAGGCAATCCTTCCTCCGCCCTGTGGGAGGGATGTGTCTTAGCACCTGCCTTACTCTCCGCTAATAATGCAAACCATACTCGGAGAATGCTAAATGTAGGTGTGGAATGTGTACAGCCCTATACTAGTGTCCAGTAGGCAATTGTCATGGATGGACACCCGTGTAGCCAGGATGGCACCCACAACTGCAGACGGGTAAATGACATAGAGCGCGGAAGGCATGACACAGGAAATACACATAGGGACTACAGTTGACATTCCACAGAGCAGGACTGTCGTGCCAACACCGGCGTACACAGCACTCAGTCTGCCAGCAACAGACTGAGGAGCACCCTACCGTACAGCGGAACAGAAGTACGATATGTATAACACATACTAATGGCACACACACAACGTCAAGTAGGATATGAAAGCTATGGCATTCCCACCTATGAAGACAACATGGTTAAATGAATGCATAGGTAAGCAACATGTTCTGGTGTTATATTGGAAATACAGTGACGGATATGTCCCATTGGGATGTCTGCGGTTTATATGAAGCAGTTGGTAACCAGCATCTTTGGATGTATGTCATTTGTTCACAGTAGTAAATCACCTGGTTATGTAGCTCCATGTGCAATGGGTACTCCAACAGACATCCGATTCCTGAACACACAGTATCAGTGAAATCCACTGCTCACAAGGACACAGTCCGACAAGCTCTACACTTTACATATGCACAGTGGTGTCCATTGTAGGACCCAAAATTTGTCTAAAGACAGCTCTTCGCCTTATTTAATCACTTAAGAACTCATTGTAGTCACAGGTACACATATGCACCATAGCGTGTTTAATGTTGCTGATAGCTGTCCATGTAATGCAGCACAGATGCACAGAAATACCCAGGGTACCGGGTCCATAGAACTGCATCCACATCACACTTCCGCACACGGATGTGTAATGGGTACTGTCAATTGTTGCGGTCAAGGGATTCTGGGTATGTAGACTCTGTGCTCGGTGTTGTTTATGAGGCAATCCTTCCTCCGCCCTGTGGGAGGGATGTGTCAGCACCTGCCTTACTCTCCGCTAATAATGCAAACCATACTCCGGAGAATGGTAAATGTAGGTGTGGAATGTGTACAGCCCTATACTAGTGTCCAGTAGGCAATTGTCATGGATGGTCAGCCGTATGGCGAGGATGGCACCGACAACTGCAAACCGGGTAAATGACATAGCCAGCGGTAAGGCATGACACAGGAAATACACATAGGGACCACAGTTGACATTCCACATACAAAGCCGGACTGTCGTGCCAACACGGCGTGCACAGCACTCAGTCTGCCAGCAACAGACTGAGGAGCACCCTACCATACAGCGGAACAGATGGGCGACCTGTGGAACACATAGTAGTGGCAGACACACAACGTCCACGTAGGATGTGTAAACTATGGCATTCCCACCTACGAAGACAACATGGTTAAATGAATGCATAGGTAAGCAACATGTTCCGGTGGTGTTATATTGGAAATATAGTGACGGATATGTCCCATTGGGATGTCTGAGGTTTATATGAAGCAGTTGGTAACCAGCATCTTTGGATGTATGTCATTTGTTCACAGTACTAACTCAGCTGGTTATGTAGCACCATGTGGAATGGGTAGTCAAACAGACATCCGCGATTGGGGAACATACACCAGCAGTGAAAAGCACTGGGCAGGTGGACACAGTCCAGCAACATCTAACTTGACATATGCACATCGGTGTCCATTGTAGGACCCAAAAGTTCTGTTCAGAGAATGCCTGCTAGCTTCCTGCATTACTCATGTGATCTAATTGTCGTCACCACATCACAGGTACACATAGGCACGCAAGCGTGTTCAATGTTGATGATAGCTGTCCATGAACTGCAGCACACATGCACAGAAATACCCAGGGTATCGGGTCCATCGTGTCCACATCACACTGCAGCACACATGAAGGATGTGTAATGGGTACTGTCCACTGTTGCAGTCAAGGGAGTCTGGGTATGTAGAATCTGGCCTCGGTGTTGTTTCGCAGGCAATCCTTTGTCCCGCCCCGTGGGAGTGCGTGTCGCGTCACTCTCCGCTAATAATGCACACCATACTCCGGGGAATGCAAAATGCAGGTGTGAAATGTGTACAGCCCTATACCAGTGTATAGTAGGCAATTCACATGGATGGACAAGCGTATGACTAAGATGGCACACATAAATGCAAACCCGGTGGAATTACACTGCCGTAGTAAGGCATTACACAAGTCATACACATAGGGACTACAGTTGACATTCCCATACAAGAAACACAGACAACCAGCCGATGAAGACCAAAGCAAAACCGAGGTACTGTAGGGACCGTCAGTGACCAACCAGAGCACACCAAGAATTAAAGGCAGTCACCATAGTCTATTGGAGCCCTTCGCGCTTCATAAGCAGACTTATTCAGACTACATACAATGCAGTCCAACCTACTACATTTACAAGCATTAATTGGTTGGTACATTAGATGTGCTAGGTACTAATTACATGCCTTAAAGGCAGACAAAACAAACCTTACTTGGGTTACACATCCCACACAGTGAGGACATCAGACATTGCAGAAGGTAGTCTTCATCGGAAAATGGAAATATATGTACATATGAAACATGAACTAACAGAAAATGCTTTCCAAATGTCTCATTGTGTAAGCTACATATATGTGTCCTACGGATTGTGCCAATATATTAACAGAACTGCAGACACCTAGTAATATGAATGAACCATAATATATACACATAAACCGTATGATTATGACTACTGTAAAATAGACCAACGAAATGTAAAGATTCACAATGTGCTAATGTAACATTCATTTAGAAGGTTACTTAAATAAATCAATCCAGACATCCATGTGTAAATACTAACAGAAGGCCAGCGAGGTGCTTGCCCTCACATGTACTGGGATGTCGTTCCACAGCATAGTGAGTGTCTGGGTGATGAATCCGTCCCAACAACACATTCGATTAATGACAGTGTCAAGGTGTACGTCAGCTGCCCTTGTGGTTCTGAGGGATCTACCTTATTTACGTGAAGCATAGTCATCAGATCTGGGTTTGACCTAGCCGTGCATGCCAGGCACGGGTCACCTCTGGGCAAGTGGTATGCAACTGTATACAGCTGGAATTCTTTCAGTCGGTCAGTATAACACATATACCTGAGACCCTGCATCCGTTTGTCGAAGAACTGTTGGTGCCTTTCCAGCTGCTGCAGGTGTTGGGTCAGATACATTCTGAACGGGGCATTGTACCCAATCATAGGTCTATTGAGTGATGTGTTCTAGTGGACAATGACCTCCCCTGATCTAGATGTGAAACGCTTCATGATGATGAGGGCAATGTGGAAGGTCTACCTAACTATGTTAGCAACATGTGTGTCTAGCGGTTAACAACAACACGTGTCCCCCGAACACTGGTAACCCCTCCGTGTAGTGGACTGCCACCTATATGGTAGCTCGGGGTAACCTTGTTCATCCCGAAGGGTATGCCTATGCATTTCCTGGCATTTAGCTGTAGGACATGTCTCTGGTACCACTTATCCACATCTGTGAGGCACTCCTGAAGGATATCTGTGTCAGATGTGTGTCTGACTTTGGCATCCGGTTTGCAGTCGTGTGCAAACATTGTCACCCATAACCCCCCTGTGTATGCGTGTACATTGGAAACGTAGATGCTGGAAATAGTGGACCCAGGACTGAGCCCCATGGGACACCACCTGTGACTGGCTGTGAGTATGACAGCAACTATGGCCATGTGTGTTCTGTGACTTAGCCCGTTTGCAACCCATATGGCGATGTATGGATTTACATTCAAGATGACGGGTTTATCAAGTATACCCAAGGGGGGTATTGTGTCGAAGGCCTCTGCCGGGTTGAGGTAGGCTGTATGGACTGCTTTACCCTCAGCAATGGCCTTGGTGACTGATTCTACAAAGTGAAACACGTGTAAAGGGCATGATCTGACTATGACCAAGCTAAACTGGGTTGTATCCAAAGTATGCGGGTCCCCTATGTCTTTATCTATGTGTCCCATTATGATCCATCTCCATGGCTTTGCAGATAAGGCTTGTCAAACTAATGGTATGGTAATAACCAGGGTCAGTGGAGGCACCATCTATGTGGAGTGTGACTACAGTCGCCTGTGCTACTACTCAGATGCGTATCCTGAGGTGAGGCTAGGATTACACAGCTGTCCGAAGTGTGGGTTAAATTCCCCATAGAGTTCCTGGAGTGCACAGCTGGGACACCATGTGGACCCATGGATGCTGTGTTGACTGCCTTGGGGCTGGATGTGGGTAATGCTGGACATACCCGGCAGGCGTGCGTTCAGTCCGATGCCCAAGGGACCACACACGCGGCCTTAGGCATAGGCCAAGTAGGTAGCCGTCTGAGGTGTTGCTCTACTCGGGCACCTTTCCAGACTCTATTTGGTGTAGGTAGACCAGGAGGGGGTGTGCGGTGGCAACTTCTGCCTAGGTCACCACTTACCCTAAGGCCACTCTTCCCGTGGGTAATACAGCAGTACCCACACCCAGACGCGGGTCATCGCTAGGGTCATTGCTAGTATGGCACATCATCTACGTAAGGAAGGAAACCATATATCCCCAGACATAATGGCACAGCATAATGCCTGTTCGCCAAAGGCAGACATCGTCACCAGCGTGGGTGCGGACGCTGCGGATGTCCGTTAACAATGCCAACAATGTTTCGCATTGTGAACCAAACTCCACAGAGACATTCAATAGTAGACACCGACGGACAACCCGATGTCCTCGTGCCTGAGCTGTCCAACCTGTTACACCATGTTAAATGTGTGTAGCACAGCGAACCAAAAACAGCGGACATGTCTGTGGCTCAGTGAAAGTCGCGCAATGTTAAACCCTTGTAATATTGCGACACAGGCCATACATACGGAGGGTTAGTAATGGCAGTAGGTTGGTTAAAGTGTGCAATTAGTATAACGAGATCTACAACGGATACACCCAATGTCGGCACACGGTTAAGACTAATTGGGGGCGTGACATGGTACCATGGACACGGACAAAGCGTGCCCATGTGACTCATCTAACATTCGTACAGGGTCAGGGTCGTCCCGTACAGTGGGCGGCCAAGACCAAACCCAAAGCACCACAGCAACACCCTGACAATCGAAGGCCTGTATGCATATGGGATATAAGCAGCTGTCATCTGAACAGCCCTGTGGTGACGACATATGCATCCTGGGCCATGAGCGAGGGGGAATTAGGAATGTTCAACATGCAGTACCGCACCTTTCCCAGCAGGAGAATGGATGCCTGGCGTGCGTGTGTGATATGTAAATGTACATAGGTACCAAGGGTATGCATATTAATGACAACGAACAGCTAACGTGCACTGGTCACAGTAAGCGTTGGAATTATGACTATAGAACATATAGATGTGCACGTGTACGTAAAGCGTCCATGCTGCAAAGACTGTTACATATATAAAGCTGTAAGTGCTTTCTGCGTCCGTCAACGGATCAGACATATGTTACCGGAATAGTCACAAGTAACGCAAAACACGTAACCACACAGACACTGTAAACATATATAAACGGACTACGGATATGCATGTGCGGCTGCGGCGTAACCACAATCCGGACATGCGCGGTGCGTGTGTGATGCAGTGGGACCAGGGAAGGTTATGGATGTCTCCTCCACACGTTTACATTCATAATTGTCAAATATATGCTTAAATAGTACCTATTGATTCCATGCTTTGTTATCGTAATGCTACTATTATACACATCGATATACAATAACCTGATCAACACACTACATTCTAAGGTGCACTCTCACCAATTATCAACTATGTGTCGGATACTGATTGTATTTACCAATATTGTAGATATATTAACACATTGTTGCCGTATTATTGTTTCCATGAAGTAAGGCATGCAACACTGATATGTATATGTCACGTTATAATCAAGACTTGGAGCACTGTCCACCTAACTATGAGCAGGTTTATTGATTATTTAAACCGACTCTGAAGGAAGTGTATTAGGGCGGCTATGTCATGAAATCCATAGCGTGCCCCATGTTAGTAGTTGAGAGAGCTGTCAGTCTAACGTGTTTGACAGTGTCTGTATCTGCCGATATATGTTCCATAAAGTCGTATATGAAGATGGGCAGGGGCCAAGGTTTGCTGTATTTATGCATACTGGCAGCGTGGATATAGATAGGCCATGTCATACAAGCGATGGGTAGTCAAGCAGACATCCACGACTGGGGAACATACAGCGGCAGTCAATACCACTGGCCAGATGGGGACAGTCAAACACGTTCTACACTTTACAAATGCACATCGGTGTCCATTGTAGGACTCCAAAATTCTGGCTGTTTTGCCAGTATGCTGATCAGCCAATGGTCAAACCATGACTACGGCACAGCTAGACATATGCACCACCAGCGTGTTTAAGGTTGATGATACCTGCCCATGACATGCAGGACATATGAACAGAGGTCCCCAGACTGCGTGTCCATACATGTAATCCATATCCCAGTTCCGCACATGAAGGATGTGTCATGTGCCGGGGGTTGCAGCCCTGGTATCCTGGGTATGCAAAATGGGGCTCGGTGTTGTTTGGCTGATAATCCGTTGTCCGCCCGTGGGAGGCTGCGGGTACAGGGCGTGCCTTAGTCCCCAGTAAGGATGCAAAGCACCCGGGTAATGCTAAAATGAAATGTGTTCAGTAGGCATTTCCAAGGATGGACAAAGCGTCGGACAAGATGGCACCCATAATAGCAAGCCTGGTGGAATCACACAGCCGTAGTAGGGCATGACACAGGACATAAAGATGGAAACAGCAGTACATACACCCGTAGACATCCATCCTGCCATGCAGCGTACACAGCAGCAAAGGTGCTATTCAGTATGTGGGGATCACCCGCCTCCACTCTGCGGAACATACCTGCGACCTGTGGAACACATATTAATGGCACACCAACAACGTCAACTAGGAAGGTCATACTATGGCTAAAATATGGAGTTCACACACATAACCGACATACTGTCATGAATAAATAGGTTCTACATGTACCGGCTGTGTTATACTGACAATACAGTGGCGGATAGTTCACAATGGTACCTGTGAGGATTATGTAAAGCAGTTGCCAACCTGCAGGACTACAGTAACACCCTATGGGTAAATTGTGGAAGGACACGGGTTACGTAGCACTACATAATATGGGTAGGCGGACAGACATCCGGGAATGGGGAACATCACGGCGGCAGTCAAACCCACTGGCGAATGGACACAGTCCAACATGTCTAAACTTTACATATGCACATCGGTGTCCATTGCAGGACCCAAATTACTCCTTAAGTGAGTGTGAGCAACATAGTGTGAACCGGAAGAGGTGACAGCCGTGACTACACAGGTAGATATACGCACCACAGGTGTCTTCAAGGGTGATGACACCCCTCCATGACATGCAGGACATATCAATAGGACTCCCCAGGCTGCTGCATCCCGATTACTTCACATCCCATTTCACACATGAAGGGTGTGCAAAGTGTCGGCGGTTGCAGACATGGGATCGTGGGTATGCAAATATGGGTGTCGGTATGGATTGGCAGATGATTCATCGTCCCGCCCCGTGTGCGGGGCCATGGCATATCGTTACTCCATACTAATACCGATCATCCACGGAAATGGAGAATGCAGCTGTGAAATGTTGACAGCCCGATACTAGTGTCCAGTAGGCAGTTCCCATGGATGGACAAACGTCGGCCAAGATGGCACCCATAGCTGCAAACCTGGGGAATCCACAGCTGTTGCAAGGCATAACCCAGGGAATACAGATACGGTGTACAGTACACACTCCCCATTCAAAGAAACACCGCTGGGCAGATACCGGTACACACTCCATGCCAGCACATCTATGGGATCCGCTTCCATACAGTGGAACAGATGGGTCACCTGTGTAAAGATACCAATGGCACAATCTCTCCGCGTCTGCTGGGAATGACATAGGATGGTCAAACTATGGCGTTGACACCAAGAAAGTCATCCTTCGGTGTATTTATTGGATTCATGTCAATACTCCATGCCATACACCCAATGAACAGCGAAGTCTTGCTGGCACCCTATGGCCACAAACCATGTCACACATAGGTAGATGGAACAGTCAACATAAACATTTTCCGACAGGTCGCATATGGTATCCAAAGGTACTTCATAGACATGTATGCGCTATCACCCGTTGTGAGACTTAGACATAAGAAGGAAGTATCCAGGCTTTAAAATGTCCACCCTTACACTTCCATTTGTCACTTTCTATGCGAGCAATGGAGATGTAGCCACAGCATAGAAAGCAGAGGCATGCTGCTGAAACACACACATGTCAACATCACAGAAAGCATACTATGAACACACGTATTACATGATATTGTTATGAAACACAAAACCGGAAACCTGCAGCAAGAATAGTCCCGTGTTCGACACAACACAAGTCTTAATTTCAGTTCATTAAAACATACAACGTTGTTTCCTAGCGATGTGCAGGAAATATGCTATGTCTAAGAATGTTCACAAACAACAATGTGAGTCTTAACATGATTTTAAATATCACACTGTTGATTGTGAACACTTTAACAATTTGCTTATTCAGTTGTATGGTGAAAGCACACACACACACAGGGGAGGTACGGGAGATGACCCTACGCCTATTTACATGAACTCAGTACAGTATGAATCATTTACAGAACACGCTACCCAGTTAACTGGCGTGGCTGTCAGAGGCATACATGTAGGCTGCTGGCGTCACCCGCAAGACAATATTTGGAGATAGCCAAGGCATGTGTTGCGGGCGTCTAAAAGCATATAGTCAGAGGCAGCTGGAAACACACACACACACACACATGGAAGGGACGGGGGAACCCTCGACTATCTACATGAACACACTACTGTATGAAGCATTTACAGAACGCTACCGAGTTTGCTAAACAGAGCTGTCACAGGCATACTTGTAGGCTGCTGGCGTCACCCAAGACAATAGTTGGCAATAGCCAAGGCATGTGTTCGCGGGCGTCTAAAATCATAATCAGTCGCAGAGGCAGCTGGAAACACACACAGAGACACACACACACATGGAAGGGACGGGGGATGAACCTACGACTATCTACATGAACACACTACTGTATGAAGCATTTACAGAGCAGCTGCAGTTTGCTAAACAGAGCTGTCACAGGCATACTTGTAGGCTGCTGGCGTCACCAAAGACAATAGTTGGGAATAGGCAAGGCATGTCTTGCGGTGCGTCTAAAAGCATAAGCAGTCGCAGAGGCAGCTGCCAACACACACACAGAGACACACACACGGAAGGGGCGGAGGGAACCTCGACTATCTACATGAACACACTACTGTATGAAGCATTTACAGAGCAGCTGAGTTTGCTAAACAGAGCTGTCACAGGCATACTTGTAGGCTGCTGACATCACCCAAGACAATAGTTGGCAATAGCCAAGGCATGTGTTGGCGTCTAAAAGCATAATCAGTCGAGGCAGCTGGAAACACACACACACACACGGAAGGGATGGAGCGAACCTACGACTATCTACATGAACACACTACTGTATGAAGCATTTACAGAGCAGCTACCGAGTTTGCTAAACAGAGGCTGTCACGAGGCATACTTGTAGGCTGCTGACGTCACCCGCCAAGACAATAGTTGGCAATAGCCAAGGCATGTGTTGCGGGCGTCTAAAAGCATAATCAGCAGAGGCAGCTGGAAACACACACACACACACACACATGCAAGGGGCGGCGGCCGAACCTACGACTATCTACATGAACACACTACTGTATGGAGCATTTACAGAGCAGCTACCGAGTTTGCTAAACAGAGCTGTCACAGGCATACTTGTAGGCTGCTGGCGTCACAAGACAATAGTTGGCAATAGCCAAGGCATGTGTTGCGCGTCTAAAGCATAATCAGTCGCGCAGCTGGAAACACACACACACACACACACGGAAGGGGAGACGAACCTACGACTATCTACATGAACACACTACTGTATGAAGCATTTACAGAGCGCTACTGAGTTTGCTGAACAGAGCTGTCACAGGCATACTTGTAGGCTGCTGGCGTCACGCAAGACAATAGTTGGCAATAGCCAAGGCATGTGTTGCGGGCATCTAAAAGCATAATCAAGAGGCAGCTGGGCTACACACACACACACACACACACACGCAGGGGCGGGGAACAAACCTCGACTATCTACATGAACACACTCACTGTATGAAGCATTTACACTGAACGGCTGTCACAGGCGCCATGCTGCTGGCGTCAGCAAAGACAATAGTTGGCAATAGCCAAGGCATGTGCGTCTAAAGCATAATCAGTGCAGGCGCACTACACACACACACACACACACACACACACACACACACACGGGCGGAGCGAACCTCGCCTATCTACATGAACACACTACAGTATGAAGCATTTACAGAGCGCGCTACGAGTTTACTGAGCAGGCTGTCAGGCATACCCCTAGTGTATCATTTGCAGAGGCAATGCCCGCCGGGTGTTGGCACGTGCTCGCAGCACACATGCACACACAACACGTTAGTGCAGTCGGAATAACAAGTAACTACTGATCAGTACATCACTGCTACTGGGCATGCTCGACACACTTAGACTCGGCACAGGGCAGACATGCATACACATGCGGCGGCATGGGTGAATGTGGACCGTCGTGTGTCCAGCCACAACAACCTGGCCATGCCACAGGCGTGGCGTTATGAGGGGATACAGGCATGCACCGGGGATAACTGCAGGGCGGCGCGGTGTGCACTGTGCTGTGTGTCTATCTACACAGCTGCCTTCTGTGCATGCTCTGTCACTTAGTGTCTGTACAGTTCAGTCATGCATACACATGTGCGGCATGGGTGGCGAATGTGGACCATCCTGTGTGGCCACACAACAGTAACCGGCCATGCCACAGACGTTGTTGTTGCTGGGAATATCTAGGTGCAATTAACCATGCGGACTGGCCTACAGTTTGTTGCATGCATACAGACAACCGTCCCAAACACAGGATACGTTCACAGATGTCCTGAGGACACTGGTGAGTGCATGCTCTCACAACAGCACCGTATTGGGTGACATGAACCACCCATACATAGCCTGGGAACATTACCCATGGCACAACACAACGCCAGCAGTCCCAGGTGTTCACACCTGGCCACTGTTAAACAGCCATGCACCATACACCAGGATGTCTGACAGTTCTGCCCATCACGCATGGTGAGGATATGCCCCACAGGATGTACAGCCCTCAATGGTGATGCAAGACCGTATAGTGGATCCACTGGTCATCCACTCCTGTAACCAACACCAGCATGGGGACCTCAGTGATGACCTCTCCACAGAAAAACACACACATCATTGACGTGTGGTACCCTACAAGTCCTCCATGCCAATGTTGAACAGGCCAGACCGCAACGCCTACGAATGCCTTCCCGACCACCCACATGCATGTCTGCAACAGGCAAACATGGTGACAAGAGGACCTTGTCCACCACAGGTAGGCACATGGTGTGGTGGACCAGCCACTGACTACCTGTACATCAACAGTTGGAGCTACTACATGGCAGGGCAATGACAGTACCAGGGAAACCATCACCCATTCATACGGCGTCACCATACGGCCCACATACATCATCCAGGTCCGCTGTGGGGGTACTGCAGAGGGCACATGAGACAACCACAGGGCCTTCCCTAACTGTAGGACATGGTTGGGGGCACACAGACTTGCCAAATGGTCCAGAATGGTACAACAGTCACTGCACCCACAGACATTGTCTGCTCCACAGGACATGTTCCATGCATACATCCCCCAAGAGCGAACATATCCATCGGACCAGAATGTATCCTCCCAGACATATCATATGCCCTGGACTGATCCCATATCTCTATGGCGGTTGACACAGCACCAAGGGGCACCGATGGTGCCCCTGGCTGTGTGCTACCCATCCTCTTTGAGGACCTCGCCCACACATGCGCCACTGTGTCATGTTAGCCTTACTGGGCTATGTCCCCAATGGATGCCATATGGCATCTGTGGTCCCACTATGCCAGGGTAGTGCTCATGGACTGTCAACAGCCACACCCTATCAGCTTGACAAGTGTTGTCTGCAAAGCTGTGTGGAGGTCCATACAGGTGGTCATGGTTACAGATAGCGGTGTACAGCCAATACGGAACATACCCACAACTACATAGTCAAGGGATCCTGCCTCCCGAACCTGCTCGTCCAGTCTGGAGTGTTCACCAAGGCCATTGATGGGGATACTGGTTTGCACACAGTACCATGACCTGGTGGGGCGTTCAGAGCACACTACACATGGGACCCATGGAAAGGCTCGCCAGCATGTGGGGACATATGTCACCCGATGCTTCTCAAGCAGGTTGGAGGTCACACCACACAGGGTTGGTGCTCAAGGTGCCTTGTCACACTCATATCTGGACCCAGTGGAGGCCCACAGGGCTCACTCCTGTGCCCCCCTGCCATATGGCATCCGACCTTCCAATGTGCATGCAATCATAGGGGGATTGTAGCAGACAAGGTATGCAGATGACTACGCACCGCCACATACCCAACACCCCATGTTACACGACATCCACCTAGGGCATCATAGACATGGATGACTGGTGCCAGAGCCATGGCCTGCTACCAAATGCCAGAGAAGGTGCAGCCCTACCCAGTGTGAAGGACATGTTCGTCCCAATGTCACATGTAGGTGGTGCGCCATTAAATATGGTGGACATGTTCAGGAAACGGCTACCACTCCTGTCGGCACCCTCTGTCAACACACAAAATGGCAATGGGGGTGTGAAGACATTCCATTGGCCTCCTGGTCTGGATGGAATGGCAACCACATCAGGGTGTTCATTGTACCCCCGTACACAGCACACACCAGCGCACAGACTGCGTACAATGGCACACCTGGCCTGTAGCTAACCTGACCCTGCAGCACTCGGAAGGACCCAAAGCGTTCCACAAGACGGGGATGTCGGTGCTAGGACATGTGTCACAATGCACGCCAAGGGGACACCGGCTGTGGATCTTCACAGCACATCTGCTCTGTGGTGATCTGTGCCGGACATAGAAGGCCATGTGTGACCTGGGTGACATGGACACATTCCACCTCCGAGGCCCCATGCGAACATGGGCACAGAAGACTGTCAGACACCTCAACCAAAGATGAGTGGGGTGCTGGGGAACAGGGTAACGGCCAGACACACCCTACAACACGGAGGAGTGCCAGCCATGTGAAGGAAAGGCCCTGACTGCCTTTGTCCAGGACTGCTAATGACGTGTGGATGTGTGACGATAGTTATCGCCCAGTCAACCTCTGTGTGTCACTGCTAGACCAGGGACTGGGGACTGATGGATATGGCATCCCCATCCTGAGGGTGTTAGATGCCACACACAGTCATGCTAGGTCCACACATGTCGTAGGGCACATATCCTGTCACGTTCATGTGTGCCTATGTACCTATGTAGGGGTCCATGCGGATGTGGGTAACTGTGCTATGCTGATTTTGCCAGACATGCCTGTGGGTACCCACGACTACGTGGGGAACTAATTACAGTGCTCCCAGTAGGCACATGCAAGTACACCATCAATCATACAGGTTAACTGAACCAACATGCTGCTACACATGTAACCACCACACATACTGTGTACACATATCAATGAATGCTGCACCTGTCCTGCATGGTATGTCTGCTGCATGATGTCAGTGCACAACCCACATCACATACACACCTGTCACCAGCCATACACACACCACAACAAACACAGCGTACTATGCGACACAGGTATCACATACACCTCTCACTATCTTGTCCACCCTGTGCATCAGAATATGTTATAACCGTGCATTGATGGTGTGGCTCACAGTTATCGCAGAGACTTCATCATATGCACAGGGTGATATGTGTGCCACAGGCATGGGCTGTACCAATGGATGACATCATGTGCGTGTGTAAGGGCCAGTGCATTGAGTGGGCATGACTATGTGGGTGTGGTGGAGCCCTACAGTTGTGTCTGCTGTGTGTGGGTGTGTGTACACAGTTCAGTAATCTGTGATGCCTACACGGGTATGCTTGCAGCAGCCCCTGACTGTACAGTGCAGGTGTTACGGCTCACTGTGTCTGCGGCGTGACCAGCGCCTGCCTGGGGTCGCCGACGCACCGGGTGGAGGTACAGACTGTCCACTCTCCGATGTCACATGTCGCTGGAAGCGTGCCGCGGGGCGTCCAGGGCGCACCGCCTGCTGCTGTCCTGGTGTGGATGGTGTAGTAGCAGCTGCTGCTACTGCTACCATCACTGTCTGTGGGCATGGAGGTGCGCTGCGCTGACCTGCAGGTGGTGTTGCTGGCACACGCGTGCCCTATGCCTCACCCTACCTGGTGTTCCAGCACGGACAGCTCGCTCAAGGATGGCCATGCCTCGTCGAGGACCAGCTCACCCAATCTCCTATCCAGAACATCGGCAAGATGCTGTTGTGCATTTGCCAATGCCTGGATGCTGTCATTTAGGGAGGATTGCATGCGGACCTCTGCAGCCTCTGCCCTTCCTGGTTCTGCCGTTACGCGTGCCTGCGCCGCCATTACAGTCTGGAACATGCGTCTGGTTATACCAGCTGCTGCGCAGCAGGTGTATGTCTAGCGGTGCTCCCCTACGGGCAGCACCTGCCACATGCCTGTGCACTGCACCAGTCATTACACTGGAAACTTCGTGTGTACCCACACCTTCGGCAGCCACCACACTTTCCTGCTCGGGGGCAACAGGCGCCGACTGGCCGTCATCTATGGGCAACGGTGTTGGGGGTATGTCGGCATCTGAACCGTGTGGGATGAAAGGGACGTAGTGATGTTCTCCATTGGTACAGTGTCTGCCTGTGACGACCCTGCCTGTGCCTCATGCACATGGTCATCACCACTAGTATCTGTGGGGACACTAGCATCAGATTGACCGCAGGAGGGGCACCTACAGCACCTGTCAATACAAAGACATACCATCGGTTACAATACAGACACACACACACACACACACACACACACACACACACACACACACACACACACACACACACACACACACACAGACACACACACACACACACACACACACACACACACAGCATGCATGTGATAATGCAGGTGGCATGCAGCATTCACACAACACAGACCAGTGAATGCAGACCAGACATTCATAGTGGCAGTATGCCCTGCTGGGGACAGTACAACAGGCAGGTGTCATTTAGTAGGCATGCAGTACACACATTCATGGTAGTTTGCATGCATCAGCGTGATACACCGTGTGGCCAGAGCGTTGAAGTACACATGGCTGCCAACACTATGTAATGTACACACGCAAACATGCGGTATCATGTGGACATGTGAAGATGGTGTCCCACCACATGCACCACATCACAATGGCTGTCACAGTGCAGTGTTATGTGTACAGTGTACAGATACAATGTATGTGTAACAGTGATGTCTGTGCAGGTGTGGTTGCTGTGAGCTGTGTGCATAGCTATGCGGTGTGTGCACTGTGCCACTGCACAGTAGCAGGACACAGCTATGTGTCTGTGTGATGCGTGACCTGGACGCATTACATTGCCATGTCTGTAAGTCAGTTCAGCTGCTCAGCAGCACATATATGGTGGACATTGGAGGCACCTGTAGTAGCTGTGGACAGGCATTTCATGTCACTGGTGTACTACATCAGATGTCCAGGGGTCCACTACATTGATGAACCCACTATGTGTGTACAGGGTGCAATGGTGAGTACCCACTGTGGGTGTGCTGTGGGGCAACATGCCTGTAGGTATCACGCATCGCCTTGTCTGTCTGCCTCATTGGCAATTGTGTGTGGTAGACATTGTGCATCGGCTGTGGTGGCCCATGTGACATACTAGTGTGAGGCGTGTCACATTCTCTGGATATGCTGACAGTGTGGCTGTCTGCTATGTCGTGCATAGCTCATATCCTGGTGTGACAATGCTGCAGCCAGACATCCGTGCATGGGACATGGCATGCACCATGTCACAGTGTGCACCGATGCAGGGCATGGGTCACATTGGTACCACCTGTGCTCTGGGCAGAGCACAGGCCAGTATGTGGGACGGTGTGCATCCTGCACTGGCATACCAAGGCATGCTACACATGCAGCCATTGTGTAACACCTACACCATTGTATGCATAGCTGAATGCACGTAACACACCAATTGGTTGTGTGGTGACATACCACTCTCTGATGGTTGTATCTACTGTACATGGGTGGTGTGTGTCGGGTGGTGCAACCTGTATATACCGTGACTGGGGGCACACAGGTGAGCATGTCATGCCTGGACAGATGGGGATTGACATTACAGGACAACATGCCTCTGACTAGCAAGAGACTTACCTGCAACAGACCCTTCTCCTTGCGACCGCCAGACGTACCTGTAAAGGCATTACACAAAGGTATACACATTATCCATTACTATCTCCACGGTCAGCACTGTGCATGTCACATCATGCATGTGTGTGGTTGCATGTGCTATGCACATGTCTGCTAACACAACATAGCATACAATGGTTTGCATCTTGTGTGGCCATATACCTGGCATGTATTGCTATATCATGTGTTGTACTATGACACCCACCCGTGCCTATCATACATACAACACTGACTTACCAGGCGGCTCCAGGCTCATAGTTGGGAGACACCCACCTCCACGATGGGCAGTGTTGTTGTTCCGTGGGGTGTCCCCAGACTGGCCAGGAGCTCCTCCGTGTGTGAGTGGGGGCTGTTGGTGGCCCACCACCTGTCCCACATTGTTGCCTGGCGATTGCAGCGGCATGCTGTCTTGCATGCCGGATCAGGTCTGTGCAGTGCCTGTGGATCTGTTGGTAGTGCGGTTGGTTCCTGTTCACCCTCCTGCACAACTCCTCCCACATCTCCTGCCGTTCTTGTGCCTGCTGTGGCACATGGCTAAACAGGCGTTAGTTACTCATGGAGGTATGGTATGATGACCTCTTCCTCCTGTCGGTTAAATGTTGGAAGCTGGGAACGTGGCATTATCTGGAAGACATAATGATGGTGGCAGGTCACATTCACACTGCTGTGCTGGCATACTGTTGGAAATACATTGCTATGACATGTACGACATCTGCACAGTGATCTGTGAAAGGCATCGTGGCGGTGACACAGCTGATGTTGTGGCTTCACACCATTGAGCACTGGGTGTCATCATATCTGTGTCACCCCATCACACTGTACACCATGTAGATGTTAGCCTGCCATGGACATGTGTACCTGGCTGCACCTGTGTCCATATCAGTTGGCATATGTCCCCATGTGGCGTCTGTGCTACTGTTCACCTGCTGTGTATATGTCAGTACACATCACGCGTCTGTCCATTGTGAACGTCAGCGGCACTGTACACACACATGGACACCTGCACATGCATGTGTTGTGCCATGTACATCTACACAGCACTGTACGGTGTTGGACAACTTGCCACTCACCTGTTGCGTATGTGATAGGGAGCAATGTGTAACCATGACACATTAGCAGGAAAGGTCATGCATAGCATGTACACGCACATTGTGCAGCATCACACAGCACCTGTAACATGACAGGGTGCATCGCCACCATTACTGCTGTGTATGGTTGATAGTGAGAGTGCCTTTGTCCATTGCACCATGTAGGACTGTGATAGCTCATGCAGCCTTGCTGGTCAGGTCTGCATGATATGGCAGGGTATGCACATACATGGCACTGGGTGTGACCACCTGGGGCTGGCGGTATTGGCAGGGTGGCTGTCCATTCCATATGTCATTGCTATGTGTATATGGACATTCAACATGTCTATCACCATGGTGTGGACACTGGCCTCCAGCGAGGTATGCTGCACTGCTTGTTGAGGGTGTGTGTGGTGCATGCAGGTATCACACATCCATGCATACACTGTAGCCCTGGCAGGTGCTATGTGCTGGGATATTGATCAACACAGTGCTGTATGTGTACACACACGCTATCCCATGCACATGGATGGTTGCCTGAACTGACATGGGTACCACATATGTACATCCAGTGCCTGCTGCCACCCACATGTCTGCTGCACTGCACACGCCATCCCTCCCTGTGTGAATGTGGTGTTGGGCCTCAGCATAGGTATCCATGTATGGGGACAGGGATGTTCACATAGCAGGCACTGATGGTATCGTCGATCTGACCATACACATATGATGTACCCCTCACACATACAACCCATTCATATTGTTGTTCACAATGGTGACACAGCTATATTGCTATGCGGGCCATTCACAGACATACACAGGCATGCGCCCATCTGTGTCATGGCGGACTATTGGTGTGGTTTGGCACCTAACGTGTTTGACTGCAGGTGGCGAGACCTACTGTGCACATGTCTACATGGTAGCCTGTTCTACAGTAGGCATCTGTGATGTGCTGTGCACATCTCATATCTGCACATTTGGTTGTCTGTCCATCGGTCCACAGGCCAGTGGTGGGACACACAGGGATGTTGCTGAACATATATGCATGCGACCCTGTACAACTGTGGCTAGCCTCTCAGATGCTCATGTGTCATGGACATGAACACCGTACCCACACACATGTGGTTTTGCCACCGTCCATACCCATCTCCACCTGTGGGTTGCTATCATCCACACACTCTTGTATTGTATGTTCAGGCTATGCACCTATGTGGGGCTTGTGTGCATACAATGCATACTATGTGCCTTTGCACCCATCGACATGTCACACAGGTACACTGGCAGCCATACACATCACAGCTTGTCAGCATGTCACATGTGGTACACACACCTAACACATCTCCTGTGGGACATGGTCAATGTATGGCATGTCCAGTAGTGACATACCACAGCTACCCCTACATGACGGCTATGCAGGACATGTGGCTGTGTACATGTACTGTGACACATACGCAAGCAATGCCCGCCTAGCAACAGCACATGGTACTTCTTGTGGAGTATGTGTCTCTCCATGCATGCTATGGCCATAGATGACAATTGTACATCTATATGTGCAACATACCTCATTGGGGTTGTCATGGAGCACATGTTCCATGTGTCAATGCATTGTTTGTGTCTGTTGGGCAGTCATTGTTGTGCATGGTTTACATGGCTGACATGTGTACTGTGTCTGATTCCAGGTACTTCATTTGGGCTACCAGCATTGTACATTTCTACCAGCTACATTCAGCCATCATGTGGGCAAAACCTTAGATGACAGTGGGAGGTGTTCCGCCGTAATACACATATACCACCCGATTGCAAAGGGTAGAGAGCAACACACAGTATGGGACTGGGTTCTGACTACTGTGGATGTGAGTTCCGGTGTTGACTGCCATGACTGCAACCGAAGGTGGCTTCTGGATGTGTTACACTCACAACAAACACCTACCTTCACATAGCAGCACATCGTCCACAACAATGGACATTCCTGCCTGAACACTGTATATGTCTTTGTATGACCACTGCATATACCACTGGTCGCCACCAGCATCACTGCCTACAGCAGCAGTGTGTATCCTGTCCGGACATCGGTTACACCAGTCACACACACACCTGTGCCAGATGGCCCTGTAGTGGGTGACAGTGCAGTTCCATTCATCATGTAACAGTATACATTACCAGTATGTTGCAGACATGTGAACGGCTGTGCTCAACATATGCACGCATGGCACATCACCTGGTACGCCGTGTCTGCCTTGCGTCCTGCTATGGTGACCACCCTGTGATGACATTGCAGGCCCACATGGGCTGGGACATGTGATGGCTCAATGGTGAATTAACCTCCAGGTGTGTGTCTAGCCAGGTGTTCTGTAGCCAGTGGTCTGCATGCAGGGATCGTCTACATTGTCCGACTCTGTCACTGGGACTGTTGACTATGGTCATACTGTTGTTATGCAGGCATGTGCTGTTTGTCCAGTCTGATGAGTCGTGTTGAACCACACTACCGTGGCACACATGACTGTGGACATCTGCCTATGCTGTGCAGCCCACATGTACATCTTCACATGCTATGCTGCCTGTGCAGCGGTGTCACATGTCTGTCTCCGGCAGGGCTGTCACAGGTAGGCACAGCATGCAGTGATGTGTGACAATGCTTACACCCTCCACTGTGCTGTACACTAGCACTGCACACACAGTACAGCACACATGTCATTTATCTGCAGTGCCTGGGACCTGCCTCCATCCCTACATGGCACACCTGCCGGTCCAGATTGTACACAGATCATACCTCCCAGGCACATACCTGGACTGCAACACACACGGGTGGGTGGTTCCCACACCACACAGTGATTTACACACATACTGTATTTTCCCATGACACATTGCATCATAGGTAGTCCATGTTCAGATACCCATGTTTGTGGCCACTCACATTGTGACACGCGACAGTGAGACACTGTACACCACAGGTTACATGCCAGTCGGGTTGGCATACTGTACATTGCGCCTGCCACAGTTGCTACTGCTATGTATTGCCAGCAACACACCCTTCCCTAGTATGGACTCCCATGTACCCACACATGCTTGGCCATGCAGTACACATAGCTGGGTGACACATTACACAATACCATACCTACACTACCCTCAGCATGCACCAAACCTCCATGTGTCTGTGTGCTAGGCCTACACACCTCCCCCCTCTGTTTGCTGAACATCCATGCTTACCATCCCTGCTAGCCACACCCTAACACACAACCATAGCAGCATGCATGGTACATACACACTACAGCCGGTATTACTGACATCCACTGACAGAGGTAGTTGATGGCATGGCACCCCGTACGATGGACAGTCTATGCCAACAGTGATCACAGTGCACTTCTGCTACATTTACACACTGGTAGGGACCATGCTATTCCACACTGAGACATGGTGGTACTGGCCTTTTCACAGACGCCACAGTGGTATTCCTGTTCCATGCACACATGCTGTATGGGCACATGTGCAGGCTGTTGGCAGTTTTGTTCACCTGTGTGTTGTGTGTCCGGTCAGTCATCCTGCTGACATACTCCACAGCTAGCTACCTACACATGACTGCCAGACATTGCAGTGTGGGCCCTCACGCAGTGTGGTGGTATGTCTCTGCTGTTTGACTACATCCACATTCAATGCAGCATACCACGGTCATGCAGGCATTGCGACACAGATGTTGCTGGCATGCCTGCCAATGGGGTACCTACCAACAATACACACTCTCACTCACTACAGGGTTCCAATCCTTGGCTGGACATTGTATTAACCCTGTGGACACATACATAGTACTGCCATGCACATGTTATGTCTGGGAACACAGTCCCAATGTCACCTCCAACCGCCATAGTTGTTGTATCCCGCCAACCTGGCTGTTACATGTCTCTGCAGCAGCACACGTCAGTGACTGCTAGCCCATTCATGTACGTTGTACCTGACCACCACACTACCACATCTATCACACTACACATGGATGGTACTGCATTGCACGTATGGGGCTGCATCTCTACACCCATGACTGGGCCATTCAGTATGGCACTGGGCCACATCTTGACATACATGCTTCACACACTCATTGACTACCTGCATGCCTTTCCTGGCACCCTTGTTGGGCTTCGGTGGCACACCACATCCCATGCTGGCCACCTGTCATATTATTGCATGGGTGGTTGGGGTGGTACAGAGGGTATCACATCAGACATGATCCGCTCTTTGCCCTTCAGCACCATTCCACTTTATGCTATTGACAGTGTACACATCCAGCATCACATCATTACCCTATGTATGGGATGTTACCATGTGCCTTCTGTACAGTTCACACAGTGGTGCAGGCATATCATGCTGACTACTACAACATTTCAGGGGCGTGTGGCATTGCACGTTCCTCAGACATGTGGCCCCTCATGCTCAGTATTTGCATACATACACTACCTGCTGTCACACAGTACTGTACATGCCTACATATACCACTTCTACATACCTGGCAGCATTCTAGCTCATCCTACTCATGTTGCTGACACCCATACAGGTGTCAGTGTGGCAGATATATCATGTAGATATCATTGCATCAGTTACATCACACATAGTGCATACACATCACCTTTGCATACTGACAGTATCACATGGATACTGTCCCTATACAGGCATATCACGTTGTACATGGTTGATGTACACACACATGGCCCACATGGTGCTGTGGTTGCCATATTACACCATAGCGTGGGTACACATGTGCAGGACTACACATTTCTGGACCGTATGTCTAGCTGATACCTTGGGTGCCCTTGTACCTGTGCCATACACACATGTAAAGCGGCCGTGTTACAATAACACGTGTGGTGTACCTTACACAATGGATACAACGTTACATGTCTCAGTATAGTCATGCTGTGCTCTCTACCCAGCTCAGACAGTTTACATATGCAAATGACAGTCATGTAACACATCTGTGCTCACCTGCATGCCACTAACACAGGGGGGTAATGTACTCTGCCATGGGCCATGTTCTCCACAGTACTGATGCATGTAGTACTCCTACATGGCGTTGGCGGGGGGAGGGGGGAGAGTCCTGCATGTGGGCACACATGCCACATTGGTCAGCCCGGGCGGGTGTGTGACATCCACAGACTGGACACACACCATGCTGTGGGACATAGGTCCTGTGCACATCCCACAGGGGCACACTGTGTCACTAGTCATGTGATAGCTGCCTTGCTGGTAGGGTGACACAGACCCATGGTACCCCCACACCGGACTACTGTATAGACATGACAGTTGACATCCAGTTCTCCCCGTTCAGTGGACGCTACCATGGGGGCGGTGAGTACTGTGTACATTGCACATGTGGTTACACCCGGCCCTGCTGGACATCATTGTGGCACACATTGGACCAGCTATGCAACGTTTCGTCATGGTCACTTGCTGCTACCTCCATTTCTGGTACCTATTCTGCTACTACATTGTCCGATATGTGCAGGCCATACATATCTTGTGTATGTATATAACATTAGCCCATCGCTCCATCATGCATGCTATGCCTGTGATACTGTCTATGATTTGTGAACATATCCATCATGCCAGCTTTGCATTACACATAATTGACATAGTCCCTACGTGGGATAGGTCCCGCGCACATTCCGTATGACATCAGCGGTATATGCCCATGCACATGTGTGCTGTGACACTATACATAAATGTCCTATCCCCTGCTGTGGCACTTCAGTGTTGGATATCCGCTGCCAGCATCGTGGGTGGTGGCATTGTTCTGTGTTTGCAACCCCTATGGCAGACCTGGGGTAGGGTTACCACCTGTGCCACTTTGCAAGGGACAGTCCCTCCTTGGGCAGTTGTGTCCTGACAAAATTTTTCACAAATGGCAAATGTCCTGAGATTGTGGGACATCACTATATCCCATTCTTATGTAAGAGTTGCATAACATACTTATTTATGTATGTACATTCCTAACTGTTACAAGACACACAATAAGCAACTGAACTGCTACAAGACTACACTTTTCTTTATGCAAAAGTAGAGTTCTAACCTTTGTACTGACCATGGGTATGTGTCCACCTGTAACATCTGAAGTGTGTCCGGCGATTTCCCACTTTGGCCTTTTGAAAGGGGGGCAAGCCCCCTGGGGTTATCCGGTGTTTACATGTTGTCCCACTGCTGTGCACCCTTGTCCACAGTTGTTGGTATGCTGCTTTTAGCATTACATATCCAACCTTGCCTCTCTCTGCCTGATGGACAGGTATCTTTACCTACACACACGTTCACATACTGTACAGATTTAACGTATGGGTTAAAACCAGTACATGTCGTGGGTTCGACATACCTTTCCGCCTTTTGTTTGAGTTGTCTCTATTCCCTTGTTTCTCTTTCTCTAGTTTGTATGAGTTTATGAACATACGGTTTGAATATCCAGGAGTCTTCCTTATATTTTGGTGCTGGGTTAATCAGGCCAATAGCTGTTCCTCGGTTTTACTTATCATATCAGCGGTGATCCCCTTCCTTTCGTTTTTTGCCGGCACTAGGCCATGGTTCTTTCCTCGTGTGGCGTTGGTTATTTCAATACCTTTGAGGATGGTATGTATTGTATCATGTTTGTGTGACTGCATCCGCTATGTGTGGTGACGGGTACCTTCCGCTGTGGTGCTAGCCGTGGATTGTGTGTGTTGGGACTGGTATTGTGTCCGACATGTGGGCCCCCGTGTCCTGGGGCTCTGTCGATGGCGTTGTATTCAAATGTGTTACATGGCTGTTATTTTCCTGTACATGGGAATGCATGGCTGCAGCGCCGCCTGCAAGTGTTTCCCAGGAGCTTGTTGTGGGTATGGCGCTGTCATTCACTGCCTGTATGTGTTTGCTACGGTTTTAGCTGTTATCCCTTTGATATGTGCAATGGGGTATATCTGCGGATGGGGGTGGGGGGGTGTGAGTCTTGCATTTATACATACCAGATATGCTTGTGTGTGTGCTCCATCCTGCTTGGGGAGCTGGGGGTTACCTGTCTGTTGTTCGGGAATGTTTGTTTTGTTGATGTCGCTGTTCGGTATCCCTGCATGTGTGCTTCCTGCGTATTCCTCCTTCACATCGGTTATATATCTGCGGATTTTTCCCGTGCCTCCATTTGGCATTTTGTCGCTGATAGTTACGGTGATTGTGGTCCTATACTTGGGGACTGTATGCTACCGGTAGCCTCCTATTCGGGGCGGCTTACGCCCGGGTCGTGGAACACCCCGCGGTATTTCCCGGACCGGTGTTCACGATCGGTGCGGGATGCACATTCGTTTTTTTCCCGACATGCCTGATGTTGGTACGTTGCCGACGGACCGTGGGAGTCGTTAGGGCCCGCCATACCTCGGTCTGGTTTGTACATGTCCTTTGCATCTCCTTTTTGCTATGGCCCTGTGGTACACTTTGGGACATTTCGCTTTGCATCATTTTCGCGCCACGTGGATAGCCAGAGAGGAGATGTGAGTGCTACTATGTGGGTACTGCTGAACACACGCCTATGGTTCCTGTACTGTATGCCTCGCCTGTTATTACACTCCGCCTGTGACATGTCACCTTCATACACAGTTTCCCTGGCACAAAATTACACACACACAGCGGAACCCCGACAACCTCACCTCACACATACCCATATTGCCCCCATGGCTGTCAACCTTCTTTTTCCCGGGGGGGGAACACACACAGTAGTAATGTGAAACACATGGGCATAATGTGGAACACATAGTAATGGCATAGTGACAACTTCAGCTAAGTAGGTCATAGGTTGATTATGAAAGTGATTTACTTACAGTGAAGAACCTTTTAAATTACTATGAGTACATTCTATTTACCAGGATGTCATTTATATACACTCCTAACAATGGATGTTTGAGAACATAATCAATGTGGAAGTTGGAGGAACTGGGGGAACATGAACTGTTTTACACCCCAATGAGGCGTTCCTCATAATTGTACACTTCACTGGTATGCTTTCCGCTTTGCCCCACGGTTGAACACAATACCTCGTTGGCTCGCCCGGGGGGGCGTGTATCTCCGCCCCATGTCCTATGGATATGAAACCCCTATGTAGGGTTGCCACCTTTTCAAATGGCCAAAGTGGGACATTTTAGTAGACGCAGATTTTGGCCAACACATACCCACGGCCAGTACAAAAGGGCAGCGATTCACTTTTTGCCGGAATACAAAGCTGTAGCATTACTGTTGCTTATTCTGTTTATTATCATATTTAGATGTTTCTTCTACAAAATAACTGTTTTTCAACTAATAAAGTAATTATGGGAAATGGTTTTGTCCTACAATCTCAGGACATTTGCCATTTAGTCAATGTTTTAGCAGGACACAAGTGCCCAACGGTGGACTGTCCCCACATGGGGCAGGTGGTGACCCTACACATATCCCGTTACTGTACCGTGGACGGTGACCATCCCGAAGCGGATATGTATTGATGCAGGTTAACATTTCCATTTGGGGTTACCTGCCTGCCCACCCTCCAGGATGATCGGGTTGTCGGTCACTATGTTTAATATGTGGTGATTTTTCTTACTTATCTGTGAACTTGCATCCCTGGGTTCCATATTACCCTGTTGTCCTTTCTATCTGTGTATGCGTTTTTTTCATGTTTGATATGTATTTCCCTATCTGTGTATGCACATGAATGTGGTCGACTTGCGGGATAGTGGCAATTACGCCGTGTGCTGTTGAACCGGGCGCGTTGAGGTGTTGGCGTTCCATGCTCTGCTGGCTATTGGGTGTGCAGTGTTTGGCGGTGCCTTTGTTGGGGTCACACATCGTCCGCCCTACACATTACCCGGAAAGTTTGTGTGGCGTCCATTTTACTGTGTGTGCAGGTCAGGAGGTGTCAGTCCATGGGGCCTACACTGTCAAAGTATGTGCCCTTCCCTCTTTGCCAGGGGGAGGCATATTGGGGGCGCCCTGTCTACCTACTGGGGCTGGCCGGGGTCCGGGGCGCCCCGGCCTGTGCTTGCCCTGGCAGTTGTGGCGGGCTTGGTGGCCCTCCGGCATTATGTCCCTGCAGCAGCTGTTTCCGCAGAATCATATTGTGTAGCATACAACATACTATGAATATGTGGGCACTTGTGCCTGGAGAGTACTGCAAGGCTCGACGCGATGTATCCAAGCCCCGGAACCGTGATTTAAAATCCCGAACACCGCTCTATGATTTTTCCCGGGGCGTGCCTCATTATGGCGTTCTTGCATGTGTGTGTGTGCATTTCTGATGGGTGTCATCAACCACGGCTCCAGTGCGTACCCAGCATCCCCCACAAGGTGACCTTGTGTGATGTCCCCACTGGCGAATACCTGATACAGCTGTGAGGCATGCCAGATATGGGAGTCGTGGTAGCTTCCAGGGCTGCCAGCACACACATCCATGATAATGCCCTGCGCATTGCAGACCTCCTCGGAATTGATGGGGGGGTATCCCTTGCGCTTTATGTTGCGTCGACCCTGCACCCCAGGTGGTGACTTGTTTTCTAGGGCGTCAGTCTATCGAAAGGACCCCCGGGGTATTGTGCCCCGGTGGAAGCGCGCTAGCGAACTCCTCCTGAGATGGGGGAAACTTTTTGTGCTCATGGGCATGTGGTAACATGGCATCCAGGAACTGGTGTAGTACCCTGGATGCTGATGCCTGTGAGATGCCCATTATGCCCCCGGTGGGCCTTTGAAAGGTACCTGTAGCCAGTCATCGCCAGCTCACACTTACCTTTTTCTCCACTGGGATGGGCCCCCCTTTGTTGTCTTTTGTTCTCAGGCGCCGGCCGCTCCACTATTTGCTGTAACGTGTCCCTGTCCACCCTGTAGCTCTACTATCTCCAGGTCTCGCAGCCCCCGGTAGGTCACCCTTGGTCTGAACACTCTCCTTCTCCTGTGAGGCCTACGGTTTGGGGCGGCACCACCCCCCCAACTCCGTCTGTCTCTGCCACATACCTATGCATCCCCCCGGCCCCCGCATATACATTTAAAAGTTCCCCGTCTGTTTACACCCTACGGTGCGGCGTTTGGGAAATCGCTTTTGTTGTGGGATTCACATTTATTACTGTTGTGCTGTATACCCGGTGATGTCATTGGGTGTGTCGGCCCCATCCATGGATTATTTCCGTGGTTTTGCGCAGCTGCAACGGTACTGCCTGTAGCGTTACACTACAGTTGCATGCATTGCCTTCGCCTGGCATCTTACATTACTGCATCCTGCAGGCACATGGCATATGATGCATTTCATCTGCATCCGCAGTTATGCTAACACTTTACTTGGCTGTGCTAATTCGGTTCTTTGCTCTTTACATTTCTACTACACCCCCTATTATCTTTGCTCTCATATGCCTACCCTTTCCCGTTCTGCAGGAGTCTGTATGCTGACTTATCAGCTCCCGGCGTTTCCCCTTCCTGCATTGATTGCTGTCAATTGCTCACGGATACATTTACACTGCTTCCGCATTTCCTCGTATTCCCCGCATTACCTTCCTATATCCCTGGTTGTTGCCGGTGAGGCCGCACATGACTGGTTTGGAACGTAGTCATCCTCGTGCACATCTTTTTCCCTTTGTACTTCACCCATCTATTTCCTAACACGCCAGTCTGATGCTGTGATGTGCATTGTACAGCCCAGATTTGCTGTCCTCCAATATCCTTCCTCCTACAGTGGCACACCCTTGTGGTTGACATGTACCCGTGTAGGCCACCCCCGGTGTGACCGCCGCTTTGCTCCATCCTTACGCGGGCCCCGGGATCCACTATTACCTGCCTCATTGGCATGGAATTGACTACTAAGACCTGGTTACGCGCCCGGCCACCGCCACCACTCCTTGGCAACCATTGCGCTGGGATTGCAGCTTTACATACATACTTAGGTGAGTGGTGGCTGAGCAGCTGATTGGGGTTCTAATGCTCTTTTGGACATTTTATATTATTTCATTGCTTTACAACTTCTGTGCCCCATCCCGGGGGCTGCTGTTCTTTCTATTTCCGTCATTTTTACATTTTGTGCATATTTTCTTTGGACATTCTCGGTGCCTTTCCACATTGGCATATTGCACCTATATGATACCTGACTTTGACAGCCTTCCGTTACTCCTCCGGTATGTTTGGGTAAATGTAAACCGTTTTTGGTTTACATTGCCCTCCCCGCGCCGCCCTGGATCGCTATTTGCCCTCATTTGCATGGTGCAATACCGCACACAGTGTTTTGCATATACGGGGGGGCCGGCGCGCCCGGGAGTGCGTGGAATTCATTCATACCTGAATCGCTAAGCAGCCATATTTGGCGAAACCCCCCGGGTATGCTGGCGCCTGGCGCAAGGTTCATGAATCCCGGGGATTAAGTATAGTTTTGTTGTTCACCCATATGTGTTTTGTTTTTAAATCCACATATTTTGCAAGTGGTAAAGTTTTGGAGCTATCCGCAAAAATTGGTCTAAGGGTGGATCTATTGGATTTTATGAATTTTAGGTATGCCAAAATAATAGGTATTTTGGCCCCCCATATAAAAAAATAGAATCATCTATAACTTTTTTATATACCATATCATATAATAACATATCTATTTTTGATATGCCATATTCACTTCATTCTTGGAAACACATGCATATTTCTTTTCATCCCTTTATTAGGTTCATTTTACCTTCATAATATATGTTCTCCATGATCACAACTCCCTCCCTTATGGGTTTCATGATTCCTACCTTTGGTTTCCTCTTAACTCATTTAAATACCCCTTTTTTTTTTTAAAGTTTTTTTTCTTTTTTTTCCTTTTTTTTTTTTTCCTTTTAAGGGGTTTTTT
>NC_056736.1:805271182-805327190 GCF_019279795.1 Protopterus annectens
GATGCAAGGCGAAGGCAATGCAGGCAACTGTAATGTAACACTACAGGCATTACCGTTGCAGTTGCAACCGTAAAACCACGGAAATAATCCATGGATACGGCCGCACAGACACACCCAATGACATCACCGGGTATACAGCACAACAGTAATAAATGTGAATGCACACAACACACAGCGCGATTTCCCAAACGCCGCACCGTAGGGTGTAAACAGACGGGGAACTTTTAACATGTATATGCTGGGTGCCGCCGTGGCCGTGATGCATAGGTATGTGGCAGAGACAGACGGAGTTGCGGAGGGTGGTGCCGACAACTACCGTAGGCCTCACAGGAGAAGGAGACTGTTCAGACCAAGGGTGACCTACCAGGGGCTGCGAGACCTGGAGATAGTAGAGCTACAGGGTGGACAGGGACACGTTACAGCAAATAGTGGAGCTGTGCCGGCCGCGCCTGAGAACAAGAGACAACAGAGGGGAGCCCATCCCAGTGGACACAAAGGTATGTGTGAGCTTGCGAATACTGGCTACAGGTACCTTTCAAAGGCCCACCGGGGACATAATGGGCATCTCACAGGCATCAGCATCCAGGGTACTACACCAGTTCCTGGATGCCATGTTACCACATGCCCATGAGCACATAAATTTCCCCACATCTCAGGAGGAGTTGGCTAGCAATATGCGCCGCTTCCACCGTGTGGCACAATACCGCGAGGTCCTGGGTGCGATAGACTGTACGCACATAGAAATTAAGTCACCACCCGGGAGCAGGGTAGACGCTACATAAACCGCAAGGGATACCCCTCCATCAATTGCCAGGTCATGTGCAATGCGCAGGGCATTATCATGGATGTGTGTGCTGGCAGCCCTGGAAGCTACCACGACTCCCATATCTGGCATGCCTCACAGCTGTATCAGGTATTCGCCAGTGGGGACATCACACAAGGTCACCTTGTGGGGGATGCTGGCTACGCACTGGAGCCGTGGTTGATGACACCCATCAGAAATGCACACACACACATGCAAGAACGCCATAATGAGGCACACGCACAAACGAGAATAATCATAGAGCGTGTGTTCGGGATGTTGAAATCACGGTTCCGGTGCTTGGATACATCCGGTGGAGCCTTGCAGTACTCTCCAGGCACAAGTGCCCACATATTCATAGTATGTTGTATGCTACACAATATGATTCTGCGGAAACAGCTGCTGCAGGGACATAATGCCGGAGGGCCACCAAGCCCGCCACAACTGCCAGGGCAAGCACAGGCACAGGGCGTTCAGCGCCATGGACACACTGAGCCAGCCCCAGTAGGTAGACAGAGGCGTACCCAATATGCCTACGCCCTGGCAAAGAGGGAACGCATAGCACATACTTTGACAGTGTAGGCCCCATGGACTGACACCTCCTGACCTGCACACACAGTAAAATGGACGCCACACAAACATGTCCACCCGTAATGTGTACCGTATGTGCGGACGTATGTGTGACTCCAACAAAGGCACCGCCCAAACACTGCACACCCAATAGCCAGCAGAGCATGGAACGCCAACACCTCAACGCACGCCAGTTCTACAGCACACGGCGTAGCCGTATGCTGCCACTATCGCCGCAAGTCGACCACACATGTATGCATGTGCATACACAGATACGGAAATACATATCAGTACACATGTAGAAATATATGTACGCATACACAGATATAAAGTACAACAGGGTAATATGGAACCCAGGGATGCAAGTTCACAGATAAGTAAGACGCGAAATCACCACATAGTAAACATAGTGACCGACAACCCGATCATCCTGGAGGGTGGGCAGGGCAGGTAACGCCCACCATGGAAATGTTAACCTGCATCAATACATATCCACGTGTCGGGATGGTCACCAGTCCACGGTACAGTAACGGGATATGTGTAGGGTTACCACCTGTCCCACGTTGTGAGGGACAGTCCCCCTTTGGGCAGTTGTGTCCTGCAAAAACATTGACAAAATGGCAAATGTCCTGAGATTGTAGGACAAAACTATTTCCCATAATTACTTTATTAGTTGCATAAAACAGTAATTTTGTAGAAGAAACATCTAAATATGAAAATAAACAGAATAAGCAACTGTAATGCTACAGGTTTGTATTCTGTCAAAAAAGTGAATCGCTGTCCTTTGTACTGGCCGTGGGTATGTGTTGGCATGCAAAATCTGACGTTTCTACAAAAAATGTCCCACTTTGGGCATTTGAAAAGGTGGCAACCCTAGATATGTGCGTGTCCTATCCATAGGATATGAGTGCGGAGATACACGCCACCACCGGCGATGCGGCCAACGTAGGTATTGTGTTCAACCGTCGGTGCGAAAGCGGAAAGCATACCAGTGAAGTGTACGACATTATGAGGAACGTACCTCATTTGGGGTGTAAAACAGTTCATGTTCCTCGCAGTTCCTCCAAGTTCCACATTGAAAATGTCTCTCAAACATTCATTGTTAGGAATGTATATAAATGACATCCCGGTAAATAGAATGTACTCATAGTAAGTCAGTAAAGGTTCTTCACTGTAAGTAAATCAGCATATTATAATCAACCTATGACCTACTTAGCTGAAGTTGTCACTATGCCATTACTATGTGTTCCACATTATGCCCATTTGTTTCACATTACTACTGTGTGTGTTCCTCACTCTGGAAATAGAAGGTTGACAGCCATGGCGGCAATATGTGTATGTGTGAGGTGAGGTTGTCGTGTGTTCCGCTGTGTGTGTGTACCAGTGTAAACTGTGTATGTAGATGACATGTCACAGGCGGAGTGTAATAACAGGCGTAGGCATACAGTACAGGAACCATAGGCGTATGTACAGCAGTACCCACAAAGTAGTACTGACATCTCCTCAGTGGCTATGCACGTGGTGACGTAAAATGATGCAAAGCGGAAATGTCCCAAAGTGTACCACAGGGCCATAGCCAACAGGAGATGCAAAGGACGCATGTACAAACCATGACCGTAGGTATGGCGGCCATAAGGTAGACTCCACACGGTCCATCGGCAACGTTACACAGCATCAGGCATGTACGGCGAAAATACGAATGTGCTATCCCGGCACCGATCGTGAACACTTACGGTCCCGTAAATACCGCGGTGTGTTCCACGACCGTGACGTAAGCAAGCGGCACACGAATAGGAGGCTACCGGTAGCATACAGGCCGCCCCAAGTATAGGACCACATTCACCGTAACTATCAGCGACAAAATGCCAATGGATAGTAGGCACGGACGAACATCCGCAGATATATAACCGATGTGAAGGAGGAATACGTGCAGGAAGCACACATGCAGGCGATACCGACAGCAGATGACATCAACAAAACAAACATTCCCGGAACAACAGACAGGTAACCCGCAGCTCCCCAAGCAGGGATGGAGCACACACACAAGCATATCTGGTATGTATAAATGCAAGACTCACACCCCGCACGCGTCACCCACATCCGCAGATATACCCCATTGCACATATCAAAGGGATAACAGCTAAAACCGTAGCAAACACATACAGGCAGTGAATGACAGCGGCATACCCACAACAAGCTCCTGGGAAACACTAGCAGCGGCTGATGCATCCTTGCATCCGCTATGTACAGGAAAATAACAGCTATGTAACACATCTGAATGCACAACGCCATCGACAGACGCCAGGACATGGGGACCCACATGTCGAACACAATACCATACCCAACACACACAATCCACGGCTAACACCACAGCGAAATGTACCTGACACCACACATAGCGGATGCAGTCACACAAACATGATACAATACATACCATCCTCACGAAGGTATTGCAAATAACCAACGGCCACACGAGGAAAGAACCATGGCCTAGTGCCGACGCGTAACGAACAAAAGGAAGGGGGATCACCGCTGATATGCACATAAGTACACACCGAGGAACAGCTATTGGCCTGATTAACCCACATGCCTCAGGTGACGACGAATATAAGGAAGACTCCCTGGATATTCAAACCGTATGTTCATACCGAACTAATACGAATAGAGAAAGAGAAACAAGGGAATAGAGACGAACTCAGAACAAAAGGCCGGAAAGGTATGTCGAACCCACGACATGTACTGGTGTGTAACGCACGATACGTATGACGAATCTGTACAGTATGTGAACGGTGTGTGTAGGTAAAGATACCTGTCCATCAGGCAGAGAGAGGCGAAGGTTGGATATGTAATGCTAAAACGCGCAGCATACCAACGACTGTGGACAACGTGTGCACAGCAGTGGGACAACATGTACACACCCAGGATAACCCCAGGTTCGGCTTGCCACCTTTTCAAAAGGCCAAAGTGGGAAATCTTCGGGACACACATCAGATGTTACAGGTGGACACATACCCATGGTCAGTACAAAGGTTAGAACTCTACTCTTTTGCATAAAGAAAAGTGTAGTCTTGTAGCAGTTAAGTTGCTTATTGTGTGTCTTGTAACATTTAGGAATGTACATACATAAATAAGTATGTTATGCAACTCTTACATAAGAATGGGATATAGTGATGTCCTACAATCTCAGGACATTTGCCATTTGTGATATATTTTGTCAGGACACAACTGCCCAAGGAGGGACTGTCCCTTGCAAAGTGGCACAGGTGGTAACCCTACCCCAGGTCTGCCATAGGGGTTGCAAACACAGAACAATGCCACCACCCACGCTGATGCTGGCAGTGGATATCCAACAATGAAGTGCCACAGCAGGGGATAGGACATGTATGTATAGTGTCACAGCACACATGTGCATGGGCATATACCGTCGATGTCATACGGAATGTGTGCATGACGTGCACGTATCCCACGCAGTAGGGGCGACTATGTCAATTATGTGTAATGCAAAGCTGCCATGATGGATATGTTCACAAATCATAGACGGTATCACAGGCATAGCATGCATGATGGAGCGATGGCCTAATGTTATGTACATACACAAGATATGTATGGCCTGCACATATGGGACAATGTAGTAGCAGAATAGGTACCCAAAATGGAGGGAACAGCAAGTGACCATGTCCAAACGTTCCATAGCAGGTGCAATGTGTGCCACAATGATGTCCAGCAGGGCCGTGTGTAAACACATGTGCAATGTACACAGTACTGACACCCCCCCCCATGGTAGTGTCCACTGAACGGCAAAACTGGATGTCAACTGTCATGTCTATACAGTACGTCCGCTGTGGTGGTACCATGGGTCTGTGTCACCCTACCAGCAAGGAAGCTATCACATGACTAGTGACACAGTGTGCCCCTGTGGGATGTGCACAGGACCTATGTCCCACAGCATGGTGTGTGTCCAGTCTGTGGATGTCACACAGACGCCCGGGCTGAGCAATGTGGCATGTGTGCACACATGCAGGACTGCTCCTCCCACCCTGCCCACTGCAAACGCCATGTAGGAGTACTACATGCATCAGTACTGCGGAGAACATGGCCCATGGCAGAGTAGATTACACCCCTGTGTTAGTGGCATGCAGGTGAGCACAGATGTGTTACATGACTGTCATTTGCATATGTAAACTGTCTGAGCCGGGTAGAGAGCACAGCATGACTATACTGAGACATGTAACGTTGTATCCATTGTGTAAGGTACACCACACATGTGTTATTGTAACACGGCCTGCGTGTACATGTGTGTATGGCACAGGTACAAGGGCACCCAAGGTATCAGCTAGACATACGGTCCAGAAATGCGTGGTCCTGCACATGTGTACCCACGCCATGGTGTAATATGGCAACCACAGCACCATGTGGGCCATGTGTGTGTACATTAACCATGTACAACGTGATATGCCTGTATAGGGACAGTATCCATGTGATACACACCGCATGACTGTCAGTATGCAAAGGTGATGTGTATGCACTATGGGTGATGTAACTGATGCAATGATATCTACATGATATATCTGCCACACTGACACCTGTATGGGTGTCAGCAACATGAGTAGGATGAGCTAGAATGCTGCCAGGTATGTAGAAGTGGTATATGTAGGCATGTACAGTACTGTGTGACAGCAGGTAGTGTACGTATGCAAATACTGAGCATGAGGGGCCACATGTCTGAGGAATGTGCAATGCCACACGTCCCTGACTTGTTGTAGTTAGCATGATATGCCTGCACCACTGTGTGAACTGTACAGAAGGCACATGGCGTAACATGCCGATACATAGGGCGATGTGATGCTGGATGTGTACACTGGCAATAGCATAAAGTGGAATGGTGCTGAAGGGCAAAGAGCGGATCATGTCTGATGTGATACCCTCTGTACCACCCCAACCACCCATGCAATAATATGACAGGTGGCCAGCATGGGATGTGGTGTGCTGTGGCGCACAGAAGCCCAACAAGGGTGCCAGGAAAGGCATGCAGGTAGTCAATGAGTGTGTGAAGCATGTATGTCAAGATGTGGCCCAGTGCCATACTGAATGGCCCAGTCATGGGTGTAGAGATGCAGCCCCATACGTGCAATGCAGTACCATCCATGTGTAGTGTGATAGATGTGGTAGTGTGGTGGTCAGGGTGCACAACGTACATGAATGGGCTAGCAGTCACTGACGTGTGCTGCTGCAGAGACATGTAACAGCCAGGTTGGCGGGATACAACAACTACGGCGGTTGGAGGTGACATTGGGACTGTGTTCCCAGACATAACATGTGCATGGCAGTACTATGTATGTGTCCACAGGGTTAATACAATGTCCAGCCAAGGATTGGAACCCTGTAGTGAGTGAGAGTGTGTATTGTTGGTAGGTACCCCATTGGCAGGCACGATGCCAGCAACATCTGTGTCGCCAATGCCTGCATGACCGTGGTATGCTGCATTGAATGTGGATGTAGTCAAACAGCAGAGACATACCACCACACCGCGTGAGGGCCCACACTGCAATGTCTGGCAGTCATGTGTAGGTAGCTAGCTGTGGAGTATGTCATGCACCAGCAGGACACACCATGACTGTCAAGTGACACGCAACACACAGGTGAACATAACTACCGTGCAACAGCCTGCACATGTGCCCATACAGCACGTGTGCATGGAACAGGAATACCACTGTGGCGTCTGTGAAAAGGCCAGTACCACCATGTCTCAGTGTGGAATAGCATGGTCCCTACCAGTGTGTAAATGTAGCAGAAGTGCACTGTGATCACTGTTGGCATAGGCACGTAGACTGTCCATCGTACAGGGTGCCATGCCATCAACTACCTCTGTCAGTGGATGTCAGTAATACCGGTTGTAGTGTGTATGTACCATGCATGCTGCTATGGTTGTGTGTTTAGGGTGTGGCTAGCAGGGATGGTAAGCATGGATGTTCAGCAAACAGAGGGGGGAGGTGTGTAGGCCTAGCATACAGACACATGGAGGTTTGGTGCATGCTGAGGGTAGTGTAGGTATGGTATGTGTCATGTAATGTGTCACCCAGCTATGCGTACTGCATGGCCAAGCATGTGTGGGTACATGGGAGTCCATACTAGGGAAGGGCGTGTTGCTGGCAATACATAGCAGTAGCAACTGTCCTAGGTGCAATGTACAGTATGCCAACCCGACTGGCATGTAACCTGTGGTGTACAGTGTATTCACTGTCGCGTGTCACAACGTGCGTAGCGGCCACGAACATGGGTATCTGAACATGGACTACCTATGATGCAATGTGTCATGGGAAAATACAGTATGTGTGTAAATCACGGTGTGGTGTGGGAACCACCCACCCGTGTGTGTTGCAGTCCAGGTATGTGCCTGGGAGGTATGATCTGTGTACAATCTGGACTGGCAGGTGTGCCGTGTAGGGCATGGAGGCAGGTCCCAGGCACTGCAGATAAATGACATGTGTGCTGTACTGTGTGTGCAGTGCTAGTGTACAGCACAGTGGAGGGTGTAAGCATTGTCACACATCACTGCATGCTGTGCCTACCTGTGACAGCCCTGCCGGAGACAGACATGTGACACCGCTGCACAGGCAGCATAGCATGTGAAGATGTACATGTGGGCTGCACACCTTAGCCAGATGTCCACACGTCATGTGTGCCACGGTAGTGTGGTTGAACACGACTATCAAACTGGACAAACAGCACATGCCTGCATAACAACAGTATGACCATAGTCAACAGTCCCAGTGACAGAGTAGGCCAATGTAGACTATCCCTGCATGCAGACCACTGGCTACTGGACACCTGGCTAGACACACACCTGGACGGTTAATTCACCATTGAGCCATCACATGTCCACGTCCATGTGGGCCGTACAATGTCATCACAGGGTGGTCACAATAGCAGGTGGCAAGGCAGACACGGTGTACCAGGTGATGTGTCATGTGTGCATATGTTGACTAGCACAGCCGTTCACATGTCTGCAACATACTGGTGCACGACGTATACTGTTACATGATGAATGGAACTGCACTGTCACCCACTACAGGGCCATCTGACACAGGTGTGGTGTGACTGGTGTAACCCATGTTTGCACAGGATACACACTGCTGTTGTAGGCAGCTATGCTGGTGGCCACCAGTGATATATGCAGTGGTCATACAGACATACCGTACACAGTGTTCATGCAGGAATGTCAATTGTCATGGACGATGTGCTGCTATGTGAATGTGGGTGTTTGTTGTGAATGTCACACATCCAGAAGACACCATCTGGTGCAGTCATGGTTGTCAACACCGGTACACACAGCCACAGCAGTCAGAACCCAGTCCTGACAATGTGTCAGTCACCCTTGTACCGTGTGACATATGTGCACATGGCGGAACACCTCCCACTGTCATCTAAGCTGGCTACATGATGGCTGGAATGTGCTGTAGAAATGTACAATGCTGGTAGCCCAATGAAGTACCTGGAATCAGACACAGTACACTATGTCAGCCATGTAAACCATGCACAACAATGACCGCCCAACAGACACAAACAATGCATTGACACATGGAACATGTGCTCATGACAACCCCACTGAGGTATGTTGCACATATTGATGTACAATTGTCATCTATGGCCATAGCATGGATGCAGACACACATACTCCACAGGTAGTACCATGTGATGTAGGTAGGGGGGCATTGCTTGTGTATATGTCAAAGTAGATGTACACAGACATGTCCTGCATAGCCGTCATGTAGGGGTAGCTGTGGTATGTCACTACTGGACATGCCCATACAAATTACCATGTCCCGCAGGAGATGTGTTAGGTGTGTACCACATGTGACGTGCTGACAACAATCTGCGATGTGTATGGCTGCCGGTGTACCTGTGTGACAATGTCTGTGATGGGTGCAAAGGCACATAGTATCGTATTGCATGCACACAAGCCCCACATAGGTGCATAGCCTGAACATACAGTACAAGGAGTGTGTGGGATGATAGCAACCCACAGGTGGAGATGGGTACGGATGGCGGCCCACAACCACATGTGTGTGTACGGTGTTCACGTCCACGACACATGAGCATTTGAGAGGCTAGCATCACAGCTGTACAGGGTCGCATGCATATATGTTCAGCAACATCCCTGTATGTCCCACCACTGGCCCGTGGACCGATGGACACCAACCAAATGTGCAGATATGAGATGTGCACAGCACATCACAGATGCCTACCGTAGAACAGGCCTACCATGTAGACATGTGCACAGTAGGTCTGCGCCACCTGCAGTCAAACACGTTAGGTGCCAAACCACACCAATAGTCCAGGCAATGACACAGATGGACGTGCATGCCTCTGTGTATGTATGTCTGTGAATGGCTCCGGCATAGCAATATAGCCGTGTCACCGTTGTGAACAACAATATGAATGGGTTGTATGTGTGAGGGGTGCATCATATGTGTATGGTCAGATCGACGATACCATCAGTGGGCCTGCTATGTGAACATCCCTGTCCCCATACATGGATACCTCTGCTGTGGCCAACACCACATTCACACAGGGAGGGATGGTGGTGTGTAGTGCAGCAGCAGACATGTGGGTGGCAGCGGGCAATGGATGTACACATATGTGTTACCCACATCAGTTCAGGCAGCTATCCATGTGCATGGGTTAGCGGTGTGTGTACACATACAGCACTGTGTCGATCAACATCCCAGCACATAGCACCTGCCAGGGCTACAGTGTATGCATGGATGTGTGATACCTGCATGCACCACACACACCCTCAACAAGCAGCGTACAGCATACCTCGCTGGAGGACAGTGTCCACACCATGGTGATAAACATGTTGAATGTCCATATTCACACAGCTATGACATATGCAATGGACAGCCACCCTGCCAATACCGTCAGCCCCCGGGTGGGTCACACCCATTGCCATGTATGTGGCATACCCTGCCATATCATGCAGAGATGACCAGCAAGGCTGCATGAGCTATCACAGTCCCACATGGTGCAATGGACAAAAGGCACTCTCACTATCAACCATACACAGTAGTAATGTGGCGATGCACCCTGTCATGTTACAGGTGCTGTGTGATGCTCTGCACAATGTGTGTGTGTACATGCTATGCATGGCCTTTCCTGCTAATGTGTCATGGTTACACATTGCTCCATGTCTATCACATACGTAACACAGGTGAGCTGTGGCAAGTTGTCCAGCACCGGTACAGTGCTGTGTGGAAGTACATGGCACAACACATGCATGTGCAGGTGTCCATGTGTATGTGTACAGTGCCGCTGCTGACGTTCACAATGGACACAGACGTGATGTGTACTGACATATACACAGCGTACAGGTGAACAGTAGCACAGACGTCACATGGGGACTTATGCCAACTGATATGGACATAGGTGCAGCCAGGTACACATGTCCATGGCAGGCTAACATCTACATGGTGCGTGCACAGTGTGATGGGGTGGCACACAGATATGATGTGACACCCAGTGCTCAATGGTGTGAAGCCACAACATCGGCTGTGTCACCGCCACGATGCCCTTCACAGATCACTGTGCAGATGTCGTACATGTAATAGCAATGTATTTCCAACAGTATGCCAGCACAGCAGTGTGAATGTGACCTGCCACCATCATTATGTCTTCCAGATAATGCCACGTTCCCGGCTTCCACCATTTAGCCGACAGGAGGAGGAGGTCATCATACCATACCTCCAGAGTAACTACAACGCCCTGTTTAGCCATGTGCCACAGCAGGCACAAGAACGGCAGGAGATGTGGGAGGAGTTGTGCAGGAGGGTGAACAGCATGGGCGGAATCAACTGCAGCTACCAACAAATCCGCAGGCACTGCACAGACCTGATCCGGCATGCAAGACAGCGTGCCGCTGCAATCTCCAGGCAACAACGTGGGACAGGTGGTGGGCCACCAACACAGCCCCCACTCACAGCTACGGAGGAGCTCCTGGCCAGTCTGGGGACACCCACGGAACAACACGCAGAACCACCTGCGTCCATCGTGGAGGTGGGTGTCTCCCGAGCTATGAGCCTGGAGCCGCATGGTAAGTCAGTGTTGCATGTTTGTATGATAGGCGACGTGGGTGTGGGTGTCATAGTACAACACATGAAATAGCAATACATGCCAGGTATATGGCCACACAAGATGCAAACCATTGTATGCTATGTTGTGTTAGCAGACATGTGCATAGCACATGCTACCACACACATGCATGATGTGACATGCACAGTGCTGACCGTGGAGATAGTAATGGCTAATGTGTATACCTTTGTGTAATGCCTTTACAGGTACGTCTGGCGTGTCGCAAGGACAAGGGTCTGTTGCAGGTAAGTCTGTTGCTAGTCAAACGCATGTTCTGCTGTATTGATATTCCCCATGTGTCTAGGCATGACATGCTCACCTGTGTGTACCCCCGTCACGGTATACAGCTCGCACCACCCGACATACACACCACCCATGTACAGTAGATACACCCGTTACAGAAGAGTGGTATGACACCACACAACCTATTGGTGTGTTACGTGCATTCAGCTATGCATACAATGGTGTAGGTGTTACACAATGGCTGCATGTGTAGTATGCATTGGTATGCCAGTGCAGTATGCACACAGTACCACAGAGTGAGCTGTGATCTGGCCAGAGCACAGGTGTTACCAATGTGACCCATGCCCCTGCATCGGGTGCACACGTTGTGACATGGCGCATGCCATGTCCCATGCACGTGGATGTCTGGCTGCAGCATTGTCACACCATGATATGACCTATGCACAACATAGCAGACATCCACACTGTCAGCATATCCATAGAGAATGTGACACGTCACACTAGTATGGGTGTATGTCACATGGGCCACCACAGGGCCGTGTGCACGATGTCTACCACACACAATTGTCAATGACTCAGACAGACAAGGCCATGGTTGATACCTACAGGCATGTTGCCACACAGCACATCCACAGTGGGTACTCACCGTTGCACCCTGTACACACATAGTGGGTTCATCACTGTAGTGGACCCCCTGGACATCTGATGTAGTACACCAGTGACATGGAATGCCTCTCCACAGCTACTACAGGTGCCTCCAATGTCCACCATATACGTGCTGCTGAGCAGCTGAACTGACTTACAGACATGGCAATGTAATGCGTCCAGGTCACGCATCGCACAGACACATAGCTGTGTCCTGCTACTGTGCAGTGGCACAGAGCCCGCACTACACACCGTACAGCTATGCACACAGCTCACAGCAAACGTACCTGCACAGACATCACTGTTACACATACATTGTATCTGTACACTGTACACATAACACTGCACCGTGACAGCCATTGTGATGTGGTGCATGCGGTGGGACACCATCTTCACATGTCCACATGATACCGCACATGTTTGCGGTGTACATTACATAGTGTCGGCAGCCATGTGTACTCTCAACTTGCCTGCGGCCACACGGTGTATCACGCTGATGCATGCAAACTACCATGAATGTGTGTACTGCATGCCTACTAAATGACACCTGCCTGTTGTACTGTCCCCACCAGGGCAGTGTACATACTGCCACTATGAATGTCTGGTCTGCATTCACTGGTCTGTGTTGTGTGAATGCTGCATGCCACCTGCATTATCACATGCATGCTGTGTGTGTGTGTGTGTGTGTGTGTGTGTGTGTGTGTGTGTGTGTGTGTGTGTGTGTGTGTGTGTGTGTGTGTGTGTGTGTGTGTGTGTGTGTGTGTGTATTGTAACCGATGGTATGTCTTTGTATTGACAGGTGCTGTAGGTGCGTTCCCCTCCTGCGGTCAATCTGATGCTAGTGTCCCCACAGATACTAGTGGTGATGACCATGTGCATGAGGCACAGGCAGGGTCGTCACAGGCAGAGTCTGTGCCACTGGAGAACATCACACATACGTCCCTTTCATCCCCGCACACGGTTCAGATGCCGACACATACCCCAACACCGTTGCCCATAGATGACGGTCAGTCAGCGTCTGTTGTCCCCGAGCAGGAATGTGTGGTGGCTGCAGAAGGTGTGGGTACACACGATGTTGCCAGTGTAAGGACTGGTGCAGTGCCACGCAGGCATGTGGCAGGTGCTGCCCGTAGGGGGAGCACCGCTAGACATACACCTGCCGTACAGGGTGCAGCAGCTGGTATAACCAGACGCATGTTCCAGACTGTAATGGCGGCGCAGGCACGTGCCGAACGGCAGAACCAGGAAGGGCAGAGGCTGCAGAGGTCCGCAATCCGTACCCTAAATGACAGCATCCAGGCATTGGCGAATGCACAACAGCATCTTGCCGATGTTCTGGATAGGAGATTGGGTGACATGGCTGGTCTCCTCGACCGAGGCTTGGCCATCCTTGAGCGTGCGCAGTCCGTGCAGGAACACCAGGTAGGGGTGAGGCATAGGGCACGTGGGCGTGTGCCAGCAACACCACCTGCTGCAGGTCAGCGTGTGCGTGCCACCTCCCATGCCCACCCAGACAGTGCTGGTAGCAGTAGCACTGCAGCTGCTACTACACCATCCACACCAGGACAGAGCAGGCCACGTGGACGTGGCCCTGGACGGCCCCGTCGTGGGCACGTTTCCAGCGGACATGTGACATCGGAGAGTGGACAGTCCGTACCTCCACCCGGTCATGCCCGTGCGACCCCAGGCAGGCGCGGGTCACGTCGCCGCCGGCAGACACAGTGAGCCGTAACACCTGCACTGTACAGTCAGGGGCTGCCAAGCATACCCCGTGTAGGCATCACAGATGACTGAACTGTGTACACACACACCCACACACAGCAGACACAACTGTAGGGCTCCACCACACCCACATGCAATCTACATAGTCATGCCCACTCAATGCACTGGCCCTTACACACACACATGATGTCATCCATTGGTACAGCCCATGCCTGTGGCACATATCACCCTGTGCATATGATGAAGTCTCTGCCGCATAACTGTGAGCCACACCATCAATGCACGGTTAAGCTAACATATTCTGATGCACAGGGTGGACACGATAGTGAGAGGTGTATGTGATACCTGTGTCCGCATAGTACGTGATGTGTATGTTGTGGTGTGTGTGTATGGCTGGTGACAGGTGTGTATGTGATGTGGGTTGTGCACGGACATCATGCAGCAGACATACCATGCAGGACAGGTGCAGCATTCATTGATATGTGTACACAGTATGTGTGGTGGTTACATGTGTAGCACCATGTCGGTGCAGTTAACCCGTATGATACTGATGGTGTACTTGCACGTGCCTACTGGGAGCACTGTAATTAGTTCCCCACGTGTAGTCGTGGGGTACCCACAGGCATGTCTGGCAACATCAGCATAGCACAGTTACCCGCATCCGGCATGGACCCCTACATAGGTACATAGGCGCACATGAACGTAACAGGATATGTGCCCTACGACATGTGTGGACCTAGCATGACTGTGTGTGGCGTCTAACACCCCTCAGGATGGGGATGCCATATCCATCAGTCACCAGTCCCTGGCCTAGCAGTGACACACAGAGGTTGCCTGGCGCATAACTATCGTCACACATCCACACGTCATTAGCAGTCCTGGACAAATGCAGTCAGGGCCTTTCCTTCACATGGCCTGGCACTCCTCCCCGTGTTGTAGGGGGTGTCTGGCCGTTAACCCTGTTCCCCCGGCACGTCCCACTCATCTTTGTGTTGAGGTGTCTGACAGTCGCTTCTGTGCCCGTGTTTGCATGGAGCCTGGGAGGTGGAATGTGCCCATGTCACCCAGGTCAGACATGGCCGTATATGTCAGGCACAGATCACCACGGAGCAGCTGTGCTGTGAAGATCCACAGCCGGTGTCCCCTTGGCCGTGCAGCTTGTGACACATGTCCTACCACCGTCATCCCCATCTTGTGGAACGTTTGCGGTCCTTCCGAGTGCTGCAGGCGTCAGGTTAGCTACAGGCCACATGTGCCATTGTACGCAGTCATTGCTCTGGTGTGTGATGTGTACAGGGGTACAATGAACACCCCTGATGTGGTTGCCATTCCATCCAGACCAGGAGGCCACAATGGAATGTCTTCACACCCACATTGCCATTGTGTGTGTTGACAGAGGTTGACGACAGGTGTGGTAGCCATTTCCCTGAACACGTCCACCATCTTTAATGGCGTACCACCTACATGTGACATTGGGACGAACATGTCCTTCACACTGGGTAGGGCTGCACCTTCTCTGGCATTTAGTAGCAGGCCATGGCTCTGGCACCAGTCATCCATGTCTATGACGCCCTAGGTGGATGTCCGTGTAACATGGGGTGTTGGGTATGTTGGCCGGTGCATAGTCATCTGCATACCTTGTCTGCTACAATCCCCCTATGATTGCATGCACATTGGAAGGTCGGATGCCATATGGCAGGGGGCACAGGAGTGAGCCCTGTGGGCCTCCACTGGGTCCAGATATGAGTGTGACAAGGCACCTTGAGCACCAACCCTGTGTGGTGTGACCTCCAACCTGTCTGAGAAGCGTCGGGTGACATATGTCCCCACATGTATGCTGGCGAGCCTTTCCATGGGTCCCATGTGTAGTGTGCTCTGAACGCTCCCACCAGGTCATGGTACTGTGTGCAAACCCACGTATCCCCATCAATGGCCTTGGTGACCACTCCAGACTGGACGAGCAGGTTCGGGAGGCAGGATCCGCCCTTGACTATGTAGTTGTGGGTATGTTCCGGTATTGGCTGTACACCGCTATCTGTAACCATGGCCACCTGTATGGACCTCCACACAGCTTTGCAGACAACACTTGTCAAGCGTATAGGGTGTGGCTGTTGACAGTCCATAGGAGCACTACCCTGGCATAGTGGGACCACAGATGCCATATGGCATCCATTGGGGACATAGCCCATAGTCAGGCTAACATGACACAGTGGCCGCATGTGTGGGCCGAGGGCCTCAATGAGGATGGGTAGCACACAGCCAGGGACACCATCAGTGCCCATTGCTGACGTGTCAACCGCCATAGAGATATGGGATCACTCCAGGCCATATGACATGTTTGGGAGGATACACTCTGGTGGGATGGATATGTTCCCTGTTGGGGGGGGGATGTATGCATGGAACATGTCCTGTGGTTTGCAGACAATGTCTGTGGGTGCAGTGACTGTTGTACCATTCTGGACCATTTCCAGGCAAGTCTGTGTGCCCCCAACCATGTCCTTACCACAGTTAGGGAAGGCCCTGTGGTTGTCTCATGTGCCCTCTGCAGTACCACTCCCACAAGCGGACCTGGATGATGGTATGTGGGGCCGTATGGTGACGCCGGTATGAATGGGTGATGGTTTCCCTGGTACTGTCATTGCTCTGCCATGTAGTAGCTCCAACTGTTGATGTACAGGTAGTCAGTGGCTGCGGTCCACCACACCATGTGCCTACCTGTGGTGGACAAGGTCCTGATGTCATCATGTTTGCCTGTTGCAGACATGCATGTGGGTGGTCGGGAAGGCATTCGTTAGGCGTTTGCCGGTCTGGCCTCTGTTCAACACTGGCATGGAGGACTTGTAGGGTACCACACCGGTCGTATGATGTGTGTGGTTTTCTGTGGAGAGGTCATCACTGAGGTCCCCCATGCTGATGTTGGTTACAGTGAGTGGATGACCAGTGGATCCACTATACGGTCTTGCATCACCATTGAGGGCTGTACATCCTGTGTGGGGCATATCCTCACCATGTGTGATGGGCAGAACTGTCAGACATCCCCCCCCTAGTATGTATGGTGCATGGCTGTTTAACAGTGGCCAGGTGTGTGAACACCTGGGACTGCTGGCGTACTGTGTTGTGCCATGGGTAATGTTCCCAGGCTATGTATGGGTGGTTCATGTCACCCAATACGGTGCTGTTGTGAGAGCATGCCCACTCACCAGTGTCCTCAGGACATCTGTGAAGGTATCCTGTGTTTGGGAGGGTTGTCTGTAGCATGCAACAAACTGTAGGCCAGTCCTACACATGGTTAATTGCACCTAGATATTCCCGCAGCAACGGCCACGTCTGTGGCATGGCCGGGTTGCTGTTGTGTGGCCGGACACACAGGACGGTCCGCATTCCGCCACCCATGCCGCCGCACCATGTGTATGCATGTCTGATCTGTGCCGACTCTAAGTGTCTGAGCATGCCCAGTAGGCAGCTGTGTAGATAGACACACAGCACAGTGCACACCGCGCCCGTCTGCAGTTATACCCTGGGTGCATGCCTGTATCCCCTACGCAACGGCCACGTCTGTGGCATGGCCAGGTTTCTGTTGTGTGGCTGGACACACGACGGTCCACATTCCGCCACCCATGCCGTCGCAACATGTGTATGCATGTCTGCCCTGTGCCGAGTCTAAGTGTCTGAGCATGCCCAGTATGCAGTGATGTACTGATCAGTAGTTACTTGTTATTCTCGACTGCAGCACTAACGTGTTAGTGTACGGCGACCTTGGGATGGTAACAGACTGCGTGACTGCACTCGCACTCCCGCTCCCAATCGGGCGCATTGCCTCTGCAAATGATACCACTCACGTAGGGGTATGCCTCCTGACAGTGCTCTGCTCAGTAAACTCGGTAGCACATTCTGTAAATGCTTCATACTGTAGTGTGTTCATGTAGATTTGCGTAGGTTCGTCCCCCGTCCCTTCCGTGTGTGTGTGTGTGTGTGTGTGTGTGTGTGTGTGTGTGTGTGTGTGTGTGTGTGTGTGTGTGTTTCCAGCTGCCTCTGCGACTGATTATGCTTTTAGACGCTCCGCAACACATGCCTCGGCTATTTCCAACTATTGTCTTGCGGGTGACGTCAGCAGCCTACAAGTATGCCTGTGACAGCGCTCTGTTTAGTAAACTCGGTAGCGCGTTCTGTAAATGCTTCATACAGTAGTGTGTTCATGTAGATAGTCGTAGGTTCGTCCCCCGTCCCTTCCGTGTGTGTGTGTGTCTGTGTGTGTGTGTTTCCAGCTGCCTCTGCGACTGATTATGCTTTTAGACGCTCCGCAACCCATGCCTTGGCTATTGCCAACTATTGTCTTGCGGGTGACGTCAGCAGCCTACAAGTATGCCTGTGACAGCGCTGTTTAGTAAACTCGGTAGCGCGTTCTGTAAATGCTTCATACAGTAGTGTGTTCATGTAGATAGTCGTAGGTTCGTCCCCGTCCCTTCCGTGTGTGTGTGTCTCTGTGTGTGTGTGTTTCCAGCTGCCTCTGCGACTGATTATGCTTTTAGACGCCTCCGCAACCCATGCCTTGGCTATTGCCAACTATTGTCTTGCGGGTGACGTCAGCAGCCTACAAGTATGCCTGTGACAGCGCTCTGTTTAGTAAACTCGGTAGCATGTTCTGTAAATGCTTCATACAGTAGTGTGTTCATGTAGATAGTCGTAGGTTCGTCCCCCGTCCCTTTCGTGTGTGTGTGTCTCTGTGTGTGTGTGTTTCCAGCTGCCTCTGCGACTGATTATGCTTTTAGGCGCCCGCAACCCATGCCTTGGCTATTGCCAAATATTGTCTTGTTGGTGACGTCAGCAGCCTACAAGTATGCCTGTGACAGCTCTGTTTAGTAAACTCGGTAGCGTTCTGTAAATGCTTCATACAGTAGTGTGTTCATGTAGATAGTCGTAGGTTCGTCTCCCTTCCGTGTGTGTGTGTCTCTGTGTGTGTGTGTTTCCAGCTGCCTCTGCGACTGATTATGCTTTTAGACGCTCCGCAACCCATGCCTTGGCTATTGCCAACTATTGTCTTCTTGGTGACGCCAGCAGCCTACAAGTATGCCTGTGACAGCGCTCTGTTTAGTAAACTCGGTAGCGTTCTGTAAATGCTTCATACAGTAGTGTGTTCATGTAGATAGTCGTAGGTTCGTCCCCCGTCCCTTCCGTGTGTGTGTGTCTCTGTGTGTGTGTGTTTCCAGCTGCCTCTGCGACTGATTATGCTTTTAGACGCTCCGCAACCCATGCCTTGGCTATTGCCAACTATTGTCTTGCGGGTGACGTCAGCAGCCTACAAGTATGCCTGTGACAGCGCTCTGTTTAGTAAACTCGGTAGCGCGTTCTGTAAATGCTTCATACAGTAGTGTGTTCATGTAGATAGTCGTAGGTTCGTCCCCCGTCCCTTTCGTGTGTGTGTGTCTCTGTGTGTGTGTGTTTCCAGCTGCCTCTGCGACTGATTATGCTTTTAGACGCTCCGCAACCCATGCCTTGGCTATTGCCAACTATTGTCTTGCGGGTGACGTCAGCAGCCTACAAGTATGCCTGTGACAGCGCTCTGTTTAGTAAACTCGGTAGCGTTCTGTAAATGCTTCATACAGTAGTGTGTTCATGTAGATAGTCGTAGGTTCGTCCCCGTCCCTTCCGTGTGTGTGTGTCTCTGTGTGTGTGTGTTTCCAGCTGCCTCTGCGACTGATTATGCTTTTAGACGCTCCGCAACCCATGCCTTGGCTATTGCCAACTATTGTCTTACGGGTGACGTCAGCAGCCTACAAGTATGCCTGTGACAGCGCTCTGTTTAGTAAACTCGGTAGCGCGTTCTGTAAATGCTTCATACAGTAGTGTGTTCATGTAGATAGTCGTAGGTTCGTCCCCCGTCCCTTCCGTGTGTGTGTGTCTCTGTGTGTGTGTGTTTCCAGCTGCCTCTGCGACTGATTATGCTTTTAGACACTCCGCAACCCATGCCTTGGCTACTGCCAACTATTGTCTTGCGGGTGATGTCAGCAGCCTACAAGTATGCCTGTGACAGCGCTCTGTTTAGTAAACTCGGTAGCGCGTTCTGTAAATGCTTCATACAGTAGTGTGTTCATGTAGATAGTCATAGGTTCGTCCCCCGTCCCTTCCGTGTGTGTGTGTCTCTGTGTGTGTGTGTTTCCAGCTGCCTCTGCGACTGATTATGCTTTTAGATGCTCCGCAACACATGCCTTGGCTATTTCCAAATATTGTCTTGCGGGTGGCGTCAGCAGCCTACATGTATGCCTCTGACAGCGCTCACGTCAGTTAACTCGGTAGCGCGTTGTGTAAATGCTTCATACTGTACTGAGTTCATGTAAATAGGCGTAGGTTCATCTCCCGTCCCTTCCGTGTGTGTGTGTGTTTCCGTTGCTTTCGAAAATACAATCGAATAAGCAAATTGTTAAAGTGTTCACAATCAACAGTGTGATATTTAAAATCATGTTAAGACTCACATTGTTGATTGTGAACATTCTTAGACATAGCATTTTTCCTGCACACGTTGTGGAAACAACGAAAACGTTGCATGTTTTAATGAACTGTTTAAATGTTACGAAGACTTGTGTTGTGTCGAACTACGGGGACTATTCTTGCTGCAGGTTGCTGGTTTGTTTGTGTTTCATAGTACAATATCATGTAATACGTGTGTTCATAGTATGCTTTCTGTGATGTTGACATGTGTGTGTTTCGTTAGCAGTACGTCTCTGCTTTCTATGCTGTGGCTACATCTCCATTGCTCGCATAGACAGTGACAAATGGAAGTGTAAGGGTGGACATTTAAAGCCTGGATACTTCCATGTTATGTGTAAGTCTCACGGGGCCAACGGGTGATAGCGCATACATGTCTATGAAGTACCTTTGGATACCATATGCGACCTGTCGTGGACGAAATGTTTATGTTGACTGTTCCATCTACCTATGTGTGACATGGTTTGTGGCCATAGGGTGCCAGCAAGTCTTCCCTGTTCATTGGATGTTTGCCATGGTGTATTGACATCAATCCTATTAATTCACCGAAGGATGTCTTTCTTTGGTGTCAACGCCATAGTTTGACCATCCTATGTCATTCCCAGCAGACGTGGAGATTGTGCCATTGGTATCTTTACACAGGTGATCCATCTGTTCCACTGTATGGAAGCGTGTGATCCCCATAGATGTGCTGGCACATGGAGTGTTGTGTATGCCGGTATCTGCCCAGCGGTCTTGCTTTGAGTGGGGAGTGTGTACTGTAGACCGTATCTGTATTCCCTGGGTTATGCCTTGCAACAGCTGTGGGATTCCCCCAGGTTTGTAGCTATGGGTGCCATCTTGGCCGTACGTTTGTCCATCCATGGGAACTGCCTACTGGACACTAGTATCGGGCTGTCAACATTTCACAGCTGCATTCTCCATTTCCGGTGGATGATCGGTATTAGTATTGCGGAGTAACGCATATGCCATGGCCACGTCCTGCAGGCGGGCGGACGAATCATCTGCCAATCCACACCGACACCCATATTTGCATACCCACGATCCCATGTCTGCAACCCTCGACAGTACCCCTTGCACACCCTTCATGTGTGCGGAAATGGGATGTGAACGTACGTGTATGGACGCAGCAGCCTGGGGAGTCCTATTGATATGTCCTGCATTTCATGGACGGCTGTCATCACCCTTGAAGATGCTTGTGGTGCATATATCTACCTGTGCCGTAGCCACAGCTGTCACCTCTTCCGGTTCACACTATGTTGCCCACACTTACTTAAGGAGTAATTTTTGGGTCCTGCAATAGACACCGATGTGCATATGTAAAGTTTAGAACATGTTGGACTGTGTCCATTCGGCCAGTGGGTTTGACTGCCGCCGTATGTTCCCCATTCCCGGATGTCTGTCCGCCTACCCATATTATGTAGTGCTACGTAACCCGTGTCCTTCCACAATTTACCCATAGGGTGTTACTGTAGTCCTGCAGGTTGGCAACTGCTTTAGATAATCCTCACAGGTACCATTGTGAACTATCCGCCACTGTATTGTCAGTATAACACAGCCGGTACATGTAGAACCTATTTATTCATGACAGTATGTCGTTTATGTGTGTGAACGCCATATTTTAGCGATAGTATGACCTTCCTAGTTGACGTTGTTGGTGTGCCATTAATATGTGTTCCACAGGTCGCAGGTATGTTCCGCAGAGTGGAAGCGGGTGATCCCCACATACTTGATAGCACCTTCGCTGTGTATGCTGGGATTCGCACGGCAGGATGGATGTCTACAGGGTGTATCTACTGTTGTTTCCATCTTTATGTCCTGTGTCATGCCCTACTACGGCTGTGTGATTCCACCAGGTTTGCTATTATGGGTGCCATCTTGTCCGTACGTTTGTCCATCCTTGGGAAATGCCTACTGGACACTGATGTAGGGCTGAACACATTTCACACATGCCTTTAGCATTACCCTATGGATGCTTTGCATCCTTACTGGGGACTAAGGCACGTCCTGTACCCGCAGCCCTCCCACGGGGCGGGACAACGGATTATCTGCCAAACAACACCGAGCCCCATTTTGCATACCCAGGATACCATGGCTGCAACCCCCCACGGTACGCATGACACATCCTTCATGTGTGCGGAACTGGGATATGGACGCACATGTATGGACACGGCAGTCTGGGGACCTCTGTTCATATGTCCTGCATGTCATGGGCAGGTATCAGCAACCTTAAACACGCTGGTGGTGCATATGTCTAGCTGTGCCGTAGTCACGGTTTGTACTCTGATTGGCTGATCCCGAAGGATAACGGTCTTAACGCCTTAATTTTTGGAGTCCTACAATGGACACCGATGTGCATTTGTAAAGTGTAGAACGTGTTGGACTGTCACCATCTGGCCAGTGGTATTGACTGCCGCTGTATGTTCCCCAATCGTGGATGTCTGCTTGACTACCCATCGTTTGTATTACATGGCCTATCTATATCCACGTGCCAGTATGCGGAAATACAGCAAACCTTGCATCCTGCCCATCTTCATAAACGACATTATGGAATATATATCGGCAAAAACAGACACTGTCAAATACGATAGACTCCACAGTGAAAGGATACTGAGCTCTTTCACCTACTAACATGGGGCATCGTCGGAGTACGGAATGCATGACATAGCCGTCCCTTATACACTTCCTGCAGAGTCAGTTTAAAGCGAAATAATAAATAAACCTGCTCATAGTTAGGTGGACAGTGCTCCAAGTCTTGATTATAACGTGACATATACAAATCAGTGTTGCATACATTACTTAATGGAAACGATAATACGGCAACAATGTGTTAATATTTATACAATATTGGTAAATACAATCAGTATCCTGACACATAGTTGATACTTGTTGTGAGTGCACCTTAGAATGTAGTGTGTTGATCAGGATATTGTATATCAATGTGTATAATAGTAGCATTACAATAACAAAGCATGGAATCAATAAGTACTATTTAAGCATATATTCCACAATTATTACTGTACATGTGTGGAGGAGACATCCGTAACCTTCCCTGGTTCCACTGGATCACACACGCACACGCACACTCGCATGTCCGGATTGTGGGTTACGCGCAGGCGCACATGCATATCCGTAGTCCGTTTATATATGTTTACAGTGTCTGTGTGATTACGTGGTTTGCGTTAGTTGAGACTATTCCGGTAACATATGTCTGATCCGGTTGCCGGACGTCTGCATAAAGCACTTACAGCTTTATATATGTAACAGTCTTTGCAGCATGGACGCATTACGTACACGTGCACATCTATATGTTCTATAGTCGTAATTCAAACGTGACTGCATTCACGTTTGCCAGTTACTGTGACCAGTACACGTTAGCTGTTCGTTGTCATTAATATGCATACCCATGGTACCTATGTACATTTACATATCCCCCCCCCCGCACACACGCACGTCACAGGCATCCATTCTCCTGCTGGGAAAGGTGCGGTACTGCATGTTGAACATTCCTAATTCCCCCTCGCTCAGGGCCCAGGATGCATATGTCGTCACCGCAGGGCTGTTCAGATGACAGGTGCTTATATCCCATAGGCATACAGGCCTTCGATTGTCAGGGTGTTGCTGTGGTGCTTTGGGTTTGGTCTTGTCCGCCCACTGTACGGGACTGCCCTGACCCTGTACGAATGTTAGATGAGTCACATGGGCACGTTTTGTCCGTGTCCATGGTACCATGTCACGGCCCCCCCCCATTTATTCGTAACCGTGTGCGCCGATTGGCCGGTGTACCCGTTGTAGATGTTGTTATACTAATTGCACATGGTCTTGTCGAACGGACCAATTTCCATTACTAACCCTCCGTATGTATGGCCTGTGTCGCAATATTACAAGGGTTTACCATTGCGTGACTACTTTCACTGAGCCACAGACATGTCCGTTGCTTGGTTTGGGCCGGTTCCGCTGTGCTACACACATTTCACATGGCGGAACAGGTTGAACAGCTCAGCCACGAGGACATCGGGTTCTCCGTCGCTGTTTAGTATTGAATGTCTATGTGGAGTTTGTTTCACAAAGCGAGACTATGTCGACATTGTTAACGGACATCTCGCGCAGTACGTCCGCACCACCGCGGGTGACGTATGTCTGCCTTTGGGCGCGAACAGGCATTATGCTGTGCCATTATGTCTGGGGATATATGGTTTCTTGACATAGATGATATGCCATACTAGCAATGACCCGCGTCTGGGTGTGGGTACTGCTGTATTACCCACGGGAAGAGTGGCCTTAGGTTAAGTGGTGCCCTAGGCAGAAGTTGCCACCGATACATCACCCGCTACCCCCCTCCTGGTCTACCTACACCAAATAGAGTCTGTAAAGGTGCCCCGAGTAGAGCAACGCCCTAGATGGCTACCTACTTGGCCTATGCCTAAGGCCGGCTATGTGTGTGGTCCCTTGGGCATCGGACTCGGGAACGCGCCACGTCTGCCGTGGGTATGTCCAGCATTACCCACATCCAGCCCCAAGGCAGTCAACACAGCATCCATGGGTCCAGATGGTGTCCCAGCTGTGTACTCCAGGAACTCTATGGGGTATTAAACCCACAGTTAGGACAGCTGTTTAATCTTAGCCTCACCTCAGGATACGTACCCGAGTAGTAGCACAGGGCGACTGTAGTCACACTCCACATAGATGGTGCCTCCACTGACCCTGGTTATTACCATACCATTAGTTTGACAAGCCTTATCTGCAAAGCCATGGAGATGGATCATAATGGAACACATAGATAAAGACATACGGGACTCGCATACTTTGGATACAACCCAGTTTAGCTTGGTCAGAGTCAGATCCTGCCTTTTACACGTGTTTCACTTTGTAGAATCAGTCACCAAGGCCATTGATGAGGGTAAAGCAGTCCATACAGCCTACCTCAACCCGGCAAAGGCCTTCGACACAATACCTCCCTCGGGTATAATTGATAAACCCGTCATGTTGAATGTAAATCCATACATTGCCATATGGGTTGCAAACTGGCTAAGTCACAGAACACACATGGCCATAGTTGCTGGCGCCATGTCATACTCACAGCCAGTCACAGGTGGTGTCCCATGGGGCTCAGTCCTGGGTCCACTATTTCTCAACATCTACGTTTCCAATGTACACGCATACACAGGGGGGTTATGGGTGACAATGTTTGCAGATGACTGCAAACCGGGTGCCAAAGTCAGACACACATCTGACACAGATATCCTTCAGGAGTGCCTCACAGATGTTGATAAGTGGTACCAGAGACATGTCCTACAGCTAAATGCAAGGAAATGCATAGGCAGACCCTTCGGGAAGAACAAGGTTACCCCGAGCTACCATATAGGTGGCAATCCACTGAGCACAGAGGGTGTTACCAGTGATCTGGGGACACGTGTTGTTGTTAACCGTTCGTTAGACACACATGTTGCTAACATAGTTAGGTAGACCATCCACATTGCCCACATCATCATGAAGGGATTCACATGTAGATCAGGGGAGGTCATTGTCCCCTTGTACTCATCACTCATTAGACCTATGATTGGGTACAATGCCCCGTTCAGAATGTATCTGACCCAACACCTGCAGCAGCTGGAAAGGCACCAACAGTTCATCGACAAACAGATGCAGGGGCTCAGGTACATGTGTTATACTGACCGACTGAAAGAAATCCAGCTGTATACAGTTGCATACCACTTGCCCAGAGGTGACCCGTGCCTGGCATACAAGGCTATGTCGAACCCAGATCTGATGAGTATGCTTCACGAAAATAAGTTAGATCCCTCAGAACCACAAGGGCAGCTGACGTACACCTTGACACAGTCGCCAAGGCCACTGATGGGGGTGTTGCAGTCCATACAGCCTACCTCGACCTGGCAAAGCCCTTCATCACATTACCCCCCTCAGGTATCATTGATAAACCCATTGGCTGGGATGTGAACACGCACATCACAGAATGTGTTGTAAACTGTCTATGTGACACAACCCACACGGTCATGGTTGCTGGCAGCATGTCAGACCTACTGCCTGTCACATGTGGTGTCCCATGGGGCCCTTCCATGTCTGCACTCCTGTCATACACCTACATTTTCACGGTACAGGCACACACAGGGGTGCTATGGGCAACAGTGTTTGTAGATGACTGCAAAACAGGTGCCATAGTGGGACAGACATCTGACACAGATATCCTTTGAGGGTGCCTCCCAGGTATGCATATCTGCTGTCAGGGACATGTCCCACAGCTAAATGCGATGTAATGCAACATCATACCTGTGGAGAACTACTAGGTCACCCCTGTCCAGCATATAGGTGGCTGTCCACTCAGCACAGTGGTGATTACCAGGGATCAGGGGACAGTGTTTGACGGTCACCATTCATTCCACACACACGTTGCTATTGTGGTTGTGTGGGTCTTCTACATTGCCCACCTGTTGGTGCAGGGATTCACATCTACATCAGGCTAGGTCATTGTCTCCTTGGACCCATTACGTGTTACACCTATGATCTACTACATTGCCCCATTCAGACTGTATCTGACCATACACCTACAGCAGCTGGGAAGCACACATAGGTTGATTGTTGTACAGATGCAGGATGACACCATTTTGTGTAATGCTGCCCCACATGTAAGACCCCTGCCACATCACGTCACATACCTACTGTTTAGTGTTGACCTGTGCCTGACATACAAGCCATGTCAACCCATATGTCATGTGTATGCTTCACCTACTGTATCCGCATCCCTCAGAACCACTAGGGCAGGTGTCATTTGCCTTGTCACGGTCATTAATGGGATGTGTGTGAGTGACACATATATCACCCAGACACTCATTATGCTGTGGATCTACATCACAGTACATGTGAGACAGACATCCTTCCTAGCCTTGTTCGCAGCTATGTTGTCCATTGGATGGAGAATTGCAGGTATAGGCCAGGGATTACATCATTATCACTGCTTGACGGAGATACAGCAATATCATGGGTATTTCATCTGAAGCACAGAAGGTTGGCAAAGTCATCCTAACTATGGTGTAGTATTATGGCTGGGCCTGGGACGATGGCCTACCCTGTACCTATGGACGTGTGAACCTATATTCATACTTTGTCACATGTACAATTGTCTATCCACTATAGTCTTTCGCCACTGTATATTTCTGTGGCACATGATTGTCCTCTGTATTACATGCAGGTATGCTGTGTACGTTGCACATACATCACAGTTGATGACAGTGTATCTGTGTCCCTAACACTGTGATACTGAGGACTACCACACATCCTTCACAGCATTACATGCATATGTCCATTCTATTCTTCTTTGGCCTATGGGGGGGGTGTTAAGGCAAACATTACTCAAGTCCCTGTTTGTGCATGCTTCATGTTGGTGTTTGACCAGGCTCCGTTGCAGTCATGTGTTGGACAGTAGTGTGTCTGTGTGTTTGCCATGTGTTTTTATTGCCAGTACATCTGTGGGAGGTGTAGTTGGCACATGTTCCTCTTTGCAGGGACACCCATCCTGGGGTTTGTGTCATGCATCTGCACTTGGCACGTGCCATATGTCCTGTACTATTCCCACAGTCGTGTATGCCTTCATGCACTACTACTGCGTGTTACTGGCTGTGTGTATGTGGTACACATGGACATTGTGATGTTTGTCTTGACCTATTCCCATGCTAGAACGTAAACATCTGTCAATTAAGTCTTTTAAATCAAACTGTAACACTCATTCGTATTTTCAACATGACACTCATTAACACAGGAAGCTGGGATTAATAGCATTTTAGTACTGTGCAGCAGGAGGCAAAGGAGTATGCAGTCAAACTTTAGACATTTGTTCAACTCTATACATGTTACATCTGTATGAGCATTCTGTATACTATCATCTTTTGCACACATTAATGATGTTGTCAGTCACAAGGCATTTACATTGCTAGAGTACAGAACATTGTATTCCTACAACAGTGCTCAGGTAATGCTTATTACATGTTTTCCCATGAGGATAGCCCAACCTTGCGAGCCACATATTCAGTTAGACTGTACTTTGGTAAGTTCTGCTCTGACACGGTTCCAACACTGTTCATATTCAGTCCTCACTCCGTGTCCTACTAGGTTCCTGTGTCTCTCTGCTGAGCAGCTGTACTCTGTGTTACAGCTCACAAGCCTATCCTCCTCAGTAGAAGGATGACAGATATACCTGTACATACATGTATTATTCTGTAACCGAGCAGATGACTAATGCTGACTGACATACACCTGCTGCACTGGTTACTGCTAGGGTTAGGGTTCAATCACACTGCAGCTACACTACAAGCAATTACATGCATGAGAAGCTGTACTGCTATATTGTCAGGTAGAATAATATGCATTATACACTATTAGCTTCTAAAGTTGCACGTCATATTATGTTTAAATATGTATTTTGCTAACATTCTCCCTCCTTTGATTGCTTCTACTCTATCCAGAGACATATACAACATTATTTCATTCCCTGGCGTCTTCCTCTGTGGAACGTTTAACTAGGCAAGTAATTTGATGTACATTGCAAGTAGGATTGCATTTTCTATTGACAAATACCACTACAGGTCTTGATACATAGTCTCGGGTACAGGTATGTTGCCAGAGTCCCTGACTAATACTTACATGCACAGTATGCGCACTAGACACATGCTCCCAATATGAGCAGAACAACACAAATGGCAATCATGATATTCAGTATGACTGACCCCATCCACCCAATGGTTTGTGGAAATGGTTCGGCAGTGGGTTTGGGCCTGGTTCCGCCATGGATGACACCTGCTATATTACCTGTAGGTGGGCGTTGCTTTTGGTCTCTTCATGTGGTAGTTGGACACAGCGATCTTCTTCAGTAAGCGCAGCACGCAATTCTCAGCGCCACGGTGCAGTCGTGCACTATTACATTTTGTGACACAACAGTTCTCATTGCATCCAGTTCATCAGTCACATGTTCAGGAGCGGGAAGTCACATTCATCCTTCCTCCGACAGTTTTGATAACTTCCTCTGTTCCCTGATTGATTTCACTACTCCAGAAGCTGGGGGTGTTCCAGCCCAGGTTGTGACGCTGTCACTGAAGTCCATATGATTCGGTATTCCTTTATCTCTTGCAGAGGACTGACATGTCAGAACAGCTTCCATTTCACCCACTGGATTAGTAGGTTTCTCGACTGTGTTCCCAGTTCTTCGAGCTATATGTGTTATAGTTCGTTTCGCACCCACAGGCAATTGTACAGTATGTCATGTGACTGGAGCCAGATAACCCAAATAACAACTGCCGGACCAATTCCCAGGTAACCATTGCTATGCTTATTTCCCACAAACAACATAACTATATTCTACTTTATTACTGATGCGGGTTACCTCTGCATGTAAGCTCGAAGGACTCAGCTCCACCAAAATAATGTTTATTCCAAACCACAGATGATCAAACGGAAGATAAAGGACATAAAATGAACCACCATAAACGCCTTTTCCAAAAACAGTTAGACACACAGCGTTTTCGTCAGCTTAGATTGACTTCATCAGATGACCAGATACATTTCTTGACTTCCTTTATATAGTACAATCCATTAACTTAATTGATTAATTACTTAAAGTAAAAAACCTCAAGTCATGATTTCATCTAACATTGTTTTAAGAAACTATGCGAAAACATGATACATTGAACATATTCAACTTTAAAAATACATATAATAAAAACTCCACATATTAATACTGTTTATCATATGATATTCAGCACAAAATCAATATAATTTAATTTGATTAATGTTAAAACTCATTGTTTAAAAACTTTAAATAGAAAATACCTTATTTATTACTGTATAAATATTTAAATACATAAGACATTGTTGTCAAGACTGATAAATATATGGTGATATAAAAATATAACATAAAGGAATTTGTGTTCAAAATCCATTTCATAGTTAAGACATCAAGTGGTGAAGACAATATTGCACCTACTTTTATAATTTAGCTGCTCTTAACCTTAATAGTGGCAGTATAGATATTTTATCATTTAGTCCAGAATTTGTCTGAATTAAGGGACAACTGCCACCAAAGCTCCTATATTCGACCCTGTCTTCCCAGGACCCCCTAACATCCTTATTAATTTGTTCAATTATAATAAATTTATATTTATATTCTGTACAAGTTGTACTATGTTTATAAAGTCGTTGCTTTCTTTTCTGGTAGATATGTCGTACATATGCTCATATATCCTCCTCTGGAGGGCTCTCTCTGTCTTTCCTGTAGAGAATTACAGGTTTCACAAACAGCCAGATATATTATGCCCTTGGATTCACAATTAAAATAATCCGGACTGTATATCCATTTGTTTCTACTCTCTAAGAAAAGACCTTCTTTATGTAAAATGTAACAACATTGCCTGCAGCGTCCGCACTTAAATGTACCTCTTTTGTTCATATTCCTGTTTTTCCTTTTTTCACTCTTAGTCTCTAAAATGTTCCCTATACTTCTGGAATTCCTATATATAACTTTTTTAGGAATAATTTCCTAAAAAGTTATATAGGAACATTTTAGAGACTAAGAGTGAAAAAGGAAAAACAGGAATATGAACAAAAAAGGTACATTTAAGTGCGGACGCTGCAGGCAATGTTGTTACATTTTACATAAAGAAGGTCTTTTCTTAGAGAGTAGAAACAAATGGATATACAGTCCGGATTATTTTAATTGTGAATCCAAGGGCATAATATATCTGGCTGTTTGTGAAACCTGTAATTCTTTCTACATAGGAAAGACAGAGAGAGCCCTCCAGAGGAGGATATATGAGCATATGTACGACATATCTACCAGAAAAGAAAGCAACGCACTTTATAAACATAGTACAACTTGTACAGAATATAAATATAAATTTATTATAATTGAACAAATTAATAAGGATGTTAGGGGGGGTCCTTGGGAAGACAGGGTCGAATATAGGGAGCTTTGGTGGCAGTTGTCCCTTAATTCAGACAAATTCCCTGGACTAAATGATAAAATATCTATACTGCCACTATTAAGGTTAAGAGCAGCTAAATTATAAAAGTAGGTGCAATATTGTCTTTCACCACTTGATGTCTTAACTATGAAATGGATTTTGAACACAAATTCCCTTTTTATGTTATATTTTTTATATCACCATATATTTATCAGTCTTGACAACAATGTTTTATGTATTTAAATATTTACACAGTATTAAATAAGGTTTTTTCTATTTAAAGTTTTTAAACAATGAGTTTTAACATTAATTAAATTAAATTATATTGGATTTTTGTGCTGAATATCATATGATGAAACAGTATTAATATGTGGAGTTTTTATTATATGTATTTTTAAAAGTTGAATATGTTCAATGTATCATGTTTCGCATAGTTTCTTAAAACAATGTTAGATGAAATCATGACTTGAGGTTTTTTACTTTAAGTAATTAATCAATTAAGTTAATGGATTGTACTATATAAAGGAAGTCAAGAAATGTATCTGGTCATCTGATGAAGTCAATCTAAGCTGACGAAAACGCTGTGTGTCTAACTGTTTTTGGAAAAGGCGTTTATGGTGGTTCATTTTATGTCCTTTATCTTCCGTTTGATCATCTGTGGTTTGGAATAAACATTATTTTGGTGGAGCTGAGTCCTTCGAGCTTGCTTGTTGTTCCTGGTATTTTTTGAGTTACTGTGGCTGGTGGAGTATCTAGTGAGGCGATTTACCTCTGCATGTAACAAATTCCTGTCTCTAACAGAGGACTGTTTATACAATTCAGGATGTTTCTGCACATCCTTCAACATTGTTCTCATGATGTTTCAATACAAATTAGGAATGGTGCTACAAGTAGTACTGTGATCTTTGGCTGTTATATGACATTCGTAAGACACAGTTATGTTACAAATACTCCCACCAACTGAAACTGTACCATGTTTATGATAACATACAATTCCTTTTTGTGTAACAGGTAAGTACATTGCCACGTTGTCCTGTGATCTCACAGAACCTGTATCAAAGTGTAGATATTCACAAGTCTCAATCTATCCCCAAGGGGACAACATGCATCGGAAGTCCTCCATATGATGTAGGTATGGCAGTACAAACACAGCAATTTAATGTGTTCCTAGTCTCTATATGCACACGCATCATGCCTAGGTATCTGTTGAAGTGTGGAAGACACTCTGTGGCCAGTTCATCACGTATCAGTATTTGTATCCATGTAGTTATATGCAGGTAAGGTCCCGGAAATTGTAACATAAACACAAACATGGTTAATAGGTGTATAATCATTAGGACAGCAAACATAAATGTCTTTGGGGTTGCTTTGTATTGTTATACAGTCTTTGCCGGGTGATTCGGGCTCTTTGGTATATCAGCTACAAGATGTCAATCAGACTTGATATCCTTTACCAGTTTGAGAAATGTGAGGTGGACCCAGGACGACCTCTCTGCAAACTTTACTGCGGTAGGCATTGCCAACAGTACCCGGTACAGACATTCGCACTGTCCACTTGGCAATAATGTTCTTTGGATAACAGTGACATACACACAGGATACTGGTGTCAGCTATGCTTCCGTCTTCATTTGCTCTTATCTGTAACAGACTTTAACTGAAGAACAGTGTTACTAGTTAACAATCCTCTCATGTCACCTACTACTGAGTCATCGACCTCCGGCTCTGCAGGCATGACAGCTTTCCACTCTGGCACATGATATGCCATTCCACATACTACTTCGAAGTGGGTGCAGCACTTTACATTTGGAACTGTTGTCATGCTCAGCAATGCTAGAGGTAGACAGCTCATGTAACTCGTCTGGATGTCACCCACCAAACTCCTCTACTTATTTCTCGGGATCCCATTCTACGGCGGCAGCAGTCGTGCTGAGTGTGGGTTGTACATGCAATTGACATTCATGGTAATACGACGTAATCCCCCAGGTAGCGTGATTGTCTGGTTAACTACATGTGTTCTATTGTCACTGTAGCTTCTTTACAGCATGCCAGATCTAGGGATACATAATTTTACTGGCACCTTTGCCACTGCTGCTGCATCCGGATTACTGGTTGGGAATGCTTCTACCCATTTTGATTATATATATGTGTAATCGCTAAACGGTATTTGTTCCCTTCACATTTATGCAGATGTATGAATTCCATACAAATAGTATGGAACGGTTAGGGTGGTGTAGGTAAACTCACTCCCTTCGGTTTAAATACTCCCTGTGCATGATATCTACGGCAAACGTGACACGCTGCTCATGAGGTTTGTATGTGGTTCGTAATTCCATGTTAGGGTATTCTGTTAACCAAATGTACCATCCCCCCTGTTGAGACATGTCTCTACCCATGGCTCCACAAAGCCGCATATCTGAATATATTAGACGTTAATATTGGCTTTATCACTGTGGATATGTGCAGTCCGTGTTCAAGGATTGCTCCTCGTCATAACCACGTCGGCTTTTCTGCTTTCGTAGTTGCTGTTTGCATTGTTTGTACAGTTTCTACATCTAAACAGTCTGAGGTTTGTCATTCGTCATTCACACAGACACTTTCCAACTGTGACGCTGCTTGTTTTGCAGGTGCATGAGCTCATGCCTCAACTTTCCTACTGTTATCCTGTTGCTTTCTATGCCCTGCACATTTACAATTACCTACTTCAGTGGGTAACTGCATGTAGTCTAATGCATTCAGGTTCGTATGCGCATGATTAATCGGTTTACCGGTGGATGTTATCATTCCCTATTCTTCCACTGCTGCTCATAAACATGCACTGCACAGACAACAGAATGACTATCGGGACATATGTCCACACATCATTTTTCCGCTACAGTACAAGCACGTGTTAAAGCTATCTATTCTGCTGCTTGAGCAGACACGTTATGCTGCAGGGTTTGGCCGTCTACAATGTCATTATCAATAACTACTGCATAAACTACTTCATTCGTTACTGTAGGACTCTGTCTACATGATCCGTACACATTAACTGTCACCTCTGCATCATCTAAGGGTATATCAGTGTTATCATGTCTGTGTGTAGTTATTTAATCCATTTCGTATAGGCAACTGTGTGGTGTGCCATACACAGGTGTCAGACGTGACGTTGATAGGTTTCATGTTGTACAACGCTCAATCACCATGTGAGGTTGACTCAGTGGTATGGTCAGACATGACAAATGTCTAGCACGAGTCAGGAATTCTATCTTCTCTTGCAGCAGATTGATCGCAACTGCATGACACATTCTCACAGTGAGAGGGTGGTCTAGTAACATTACGGCCGGGGCCTGTACTGCCATGGGTGCTACAACAACTGCCTGTACACAATGTGGCACTGACCATGCCACAGTGTCCAACTGCAATGAGTAGTCAGCTATTTAGCGTTGCTTACTTCCCTGCTGTTGCATCAAGACTGACGTCATATATCTCCGCTTACAATCTACGGTCTGACAACATGTGTTATGATTATTCACGAGACCTACTACAGCTGTTGAGGCTATCAATCATTCTAGTCTGCAGAACGCTGTTTCTGCTACTGTAATCCGGTGTACTATGTGTTGTGCTGCCATAGGTGTATTAAAGGTTAAGGCAAACAATACAGCGGATTCCACAGCATTGTTTGGTATCCAGATTTAACATGTGTTAGTCGGCCCAGACACGACATCATTCCCTTCTTGTTAGTTGGCTTGGGTGCTTATTATATTGCTACCTTCCTATCGTCATGTGATGTTCTACCCTACTTGGATACCAGATATGCCAGGTAATTGACCTGTATTCTCTGTAGTTGCAATTTATGCTTGCTTACTTTATGTCCCTGTTCTGCTGATTATCTCAATAATGCTATTGTATCTTCCATACATTGCTGCTGGGTAGGGGCCACAAGCAGAATATCATCCAATTAAAGTGGAGCTTGACTGGCCCCGGGTGGAGTTGACACTGGAATGTAGCTAGCCATCCCCTGTGAGAATATCGTTGTACTTTCACAGTAGCCCCGATAGCCGGGTATGGCTGTATCTGTCACCCTGACTGTACAAGCAAAGCAATACGGACTATGTGGATGTATAGGTATTGCAAAGTAAGCATAGCTTATATGTACCACGGTAAGATACTTCTGTGGCATGTTCATAGCATTGAATATAGTGTGTGGGTCTGGCACCAACGCTACCCTAAGTATTCTTACATGATTTACAGCTTATACATACTGTACCATCCGCCATTACCCTTTTGGTTTCCGATCAGGAGATACAGGGGTATTGCATGGTGAATAGCGATTACTTTGTGGATGGGGAATTCCCTCTATGACTTTGCAGATATCTTCTGGTGTCCACGGTCTATACGCAACGAGGGTTGGGTCCTGGCCTTCCTGTCCTGCATGATGGTTCGGTACTTCAATTAATTGACTGATATCCTCACTCTGTTTTAGTACTGTGTTCTTACCGGGTGTCCCTAGGTATGTTACGTGTTCGGGATGTGGTTTCAATAGCTTCTATTACATTTGTTCGTTGTGCTACCTCTGTTGCCACAGGATAACGTGTGGGGACTAGCCTGCCCTCCCGCTTAATATCCTGCATGTGGTATCTGAGGTGGTAGGGTGTTGTGGGGGGGGGGTGATCGGTACTACTGTATTATGATCTTCTCTGTGTACGTATGATGCTTAGCCATTTGTAGTGTTCTATTCCCTTCGGTACACTACCTCAGTCCACCGATGTGCATGACGGATACCCAATTGTCGCTGTTTTGTCGCCTGCACATCTTAGGGCTGCCACCTTTTCCAATGCACAATGTGGGACATTAGTGTTCGGAACGTGTAATTTGCCTGGAAAATGCATACCCACGGCCAGTACATAGGACAGGTATTCACGTTTTGCCAGGAGAGCGACCAATTGTTGTAGCATTTCAGTTGCTTATTCTGTTTATTATTATATTTTGCTGTTCCACATACAAATTTACTGTTTTATGCTACCATTTTGATATATATCTGGGAAATGTTTGTCCTGAGATATCAGGACATTTGACATTTGTTCGGTTTATTTACAGGACACGGCTGGCCAGAGAGGGCATATCCCTCTCAGGGTGGAACAGGTGTTTACCTTGGAACATATGCATCAAATTTTCAGGGATTACAATGTTTCAGTAATGATATGTTGCCTAATATACCATCAATGTCATATTTATTACCCCATTTTGCTGCGTAACTCACATTATGTGCTCTCTGCGATTGCATATTCTTCACGCCACCCGTCAAACGCGGATCACATGATCTGTTGCTTCAATAATCTCCCATATCCTCTACACGACTGCTACGTACCCTTCTGTCATAACACGTGTGTCTCCTTCCCTGTATCCACTGTAGTGTCTACAATCACTATTTACTCTGCTGTGTGTTGCCTGACCTATGTTCAGATTTAACAGTATGTGGGTAGGTCTTGACCCGATATCACTACTGTTAACAGAAACACAATGTAGTCTGGTCCCTGATCTACAATAGACACAAAAGGCAGACACTCCTTACCTGGGCCTCCTGTTTAAGGCTGCACGTTTTCTTCTTGGGATCCAGTTTTCCGCTTTTCAGCCACAGATCAGACAGTAAACAGCCTCTTTACACACAACAATTCAGTCGGAGGTCTTTTCATTCAAGAAGAACCATTTATGCATATTCTCCAGCGTACATGTCTAACCAGCCATGCACTCTGACCTGTAGCTTACCAAGGGAATTCCGGATTACAAGGATTACAATGTGAAATAAGTTGTTACAACCAGACTGTAGTTATCAGTAGGCTTTTCTAAGTGACAGCCGATAACACAGGAGGCTCGGGTTCGGAACGTTTTAGTGGTGTACACAGGCAGGCTAAATAATATACAGTCCAAGTATGAGAGTTTTGTCTGACTCTATACAGTAAGCAGTTTCTTTATATAGTGTTTACAATCAGCTTTTGCCCACCTTACTGACGTGGTCGGTCACAGGGCATTTCCATCACTGTGGTCCGCAATAGTCTATACATACGTGGGTGCTGGGGTCGTGCTTTTAAATTGTTTTCCCATGGGAATAACACAGCCTTGCAAGGCACCTTGTACATTACAGTATCCTTTTGTGATTGTAGCTGTTTCAAGGACCCTAGACTGTTACGATACAGTGGACAGTTAATTTCTTAATACGTTGCTTTGTCTCTCTGGTAAGGAGTTGTACTGCTATCTTCGATAGAGCTCACAAGGCCATCCTCCTCTGGGGAAGGAGTGCTGTTATGCATGTACATACATTTATTGTTCTGTAACCCAGCAAATAATTAATGATGACAGACATGAGCCTGCTGTACTGCTTACTGCCAGGTTCAGAATTCCATCACAGTACAGCTTAGCTTCACCAATTACATGCAGGCTTAGTTCTACTGCCATATTGTACGGTACAATTCAATACATTATATAGTATTTCGAGTGTAAACTGGAACTTCATATGTGTTTCTATATATTTTACGAACAACATCCATCCGGCCATATGCATGTTGTTCCGTCCTTTACCTTGACCGTGTGTATTTGTCCGTCCAGCTACGCTAATCTCCACATGTGATCTCCCAGTTTCCCCTTCTTTGCCTGTAGCACCCTGTTAGGACGTCCTGTTTGGTAGGCACCTGTTCCGCTATATGTGATCGACTTCACTGCAAAGATAATCATCGATGCGGTGGTCCAACGACCCGACTTGTCCACATGTGTACAGTTATGTGCACCGTGTCGTATGCAAACCTAGATGGTTTGGACGGGTACATACTACATGCCGGATGTACACATTCTGCTGACACATTCACATGCAGCCATTTACATATCTGTACCTGCGGTGGGTTGGTGACATGTGGGTAATGATTTGCCCGGGTGGCATTGCCTAACACAAACATCTTACCACAGTTCAGGTATGCACATTGTGTGTGGTTGTATAGCTGCATACGGATGCTAGCAGGTTTGGGTGCAGGGGTATGCATGGGTGTGACTGACATGTACAATGAGGCTATTGTGTAGTACATCCAAATGCATGGGTTCTGCTTCTGGATATTACACTTCATCATACACCATCCAGTGTATGCAACAGAGACGTTGCTGGGTCTGGGATATGTTGCTATGCACATGTTTGCCTGTGTTTGAGGTATCTTGCTTCCTTACTGTTGTTATGTCAGCACAGCTACCCGGCTATGTACTGTCACTACTGCTTGTGACCATTATGGTTGTCACCTTTTCCAATGCCCATAGTGGGGCATGTTATGTGGACACTTCGGAATTTGCAGGACTACACATACCCAGGGCTAGTGCAGTTGACAGAACTTCACTTGTTTGCCATACTATGAGCTTATTCTGTAAGCGTTTGGGTTCCTTATTTATTTTCTTATGCCATGTCTGTGTTCCATATCGTAATGTATATGTTTTATGCTACTATTTACATGTATATTGCAGGAATTTGCGTGGCAGCGGATCGGAGGTCATTTTCCATCTTTACGATTGTTGCAGGGACACGACTGTCCAATCAGGGACTGTCCATGGCACATTGGGACAGCAGGTAACCCTGGTGACCATGCCCATGTCGCTACTGGGGTTTCCACCTTTTCCATTTTCCGATCTGGGATATTTCCGGGACTCACATCTGACTTTACAGGCCGACACATACAAACGGTCACTATATAGCATAGAAATTCACTTGTTTGCCTAAATAATATGCTTATTATTGTGGCAATTTCCTTGCTTATTCTGTTTCTTGTGTCATTTAGGTATTTCTGTTACAGAAATAACCAATTCATGCTACCATTACATTAAATACGGGATATCATTGTGTCCTACAATCATAGCACATCAGCCATTTCTAATACGTTTTTTCGGGACACAACTGTCCATGGAGAGACTGCCCCAACCAAAGTGGGACAGGTGGTGACCTTAGTCGCTGCTCCTATGTCGGTGCGGCGCGCTGACATACGGCTGTACACCTTCTCTGAGTGTAAACACTGACAGTGCATTGCGGGACGAACGCGGTCTTATGCGTATCCTTTGCTACTTGGACGGGTACACTTATGCCTTCGTGGCTTCTATTTGCTTCTCCATTAATTTGGGACGGGGACTATGTTGCATACTGTACGTGCGTTTCATTCTGCACAGGACCTGGCTGCTGCCATTACTATTGTGGGCGGACCGTGGCTGTCAGCACATTAGGTTGCTCACCTCATGCCGGCTTAGACACGCCTCCAGACGCATCCTACCTGGGCTCGCTCACGTACACTACGCACGTGTCTGTGATTCCGGTGCACTCTCATTAATATGTATATGGCGCTAATGCGCCGGATATTCCATGCACCGCCTGCGCAGGCCTTACGCCGGCCTTGCGCCGAGCTTCATGAATCCCGGGGAGTATGTATTTACACAGACTGTTTGCTATTTATGCATTTTAATCTAGTAGGTATCCTGGACCCATTGTTTTCTTTAAATATGTTTTTTTCACACATATTCATTACTAGACATTAATTTCATTTGTACTGATTTTTCTGCATTTGTACATACAAAGACTATCATTTGTACTGAATTCTTCTGCATATGTACATACAATGACTATAAAGTACATTTAGTCTAATCTTATAAATTTAATAACATTAATATTGAGCAAAATCTTGGAAAATGATTGTCTCTCTAGAAATATCTAGTGGAACTGATACCAAATCCATATGTCCTGTTATTTTAAACTACATATTTAACAATTATAAACATTGATGCTTTTTTATACCAACATTGTTTTGCCAAAAACATATTTAAAATGGTGACCATTCTTGCTATTAGAAACATTTATGCATTTTTCATATCTTTATTCTCTCTTGTATAGCTGTAATCAATTTTAAATCATCTCTTGTTTTTTTAAACCATCTCTTGTATAGCTTTACAATTTAACAGGTTGTAAATACAATTTCATTCTAAACAATACAATAATAACCATTATGGTAGCTATTAACAACTTGTAAAATATCTTACCCTGTCAGGTTTAATCCAGTTTACCAGTATGTCTAATGCACTAATACCTGTTTTTTTTTTCATAAAAGAGTATTGTCAAGAAGGAATGATATATTTCTTCCTGTAGCTTTATTTTAGACCTTTATTATTTATTTTTTTGTAGCTTTATTTCAGACCCTTGTTGTTTATTTTTTCTGTAGCTTTATTTCAGACCCTTGTTGTTTATTTTTACTGTAGCTTTATTTCAGACCCTTGTTGTTTATTTTTTCTGTAGCTATATTTCAGACCCTTGTTGTTTATTTTTTCTGTAACTTTATTTCAGACCCTTGTTGTTTATTTTTTCTGTAGCTTTATTTCAGACCCTTGTGCAGTACTGCTTATACAATCAGTGTAAAACCGAGAAAGTGCCCCTCCCCCTGTAGTACTTCAGCACTGTTTTCCTGCCCTATGCTGTGAGAATAGAATGTATGTCAGCCTAACACTATGGTTATACATTTATTTTATTAAATTATGGACCTTTGTTTGATTTGATAATTTTTTTATAAAGCTTTTGCTGTTTACTACCTCTAGTATGTATTTACACCCTCCTGCACAATTGATTTGAACTGTATGTATACTATAGCCCATTTGCTGGCTGTACTTGATGCAACTGAGGGTTTTTTCTTCTCTTTTAACATTTACTTGCAAACAGATTATAAGTGACTTCTATACACAATTGTGGTATTTTATGACAATTACTAAATAGTGTTGCTTGTAAACATTTTAACAAGTATGTTTTAATAACAATGATGCTTTAGAAAAACTCAAGCTACTTGCCTGGCAATCAGTCTTGTTGTTTATCTTATCTTTCCAGCATTTCCTGTAACTATTCATTCAGTCTAGGAAGGTCTGAGCTCACATTTCATACTCTGTAAACTATAGTTAATTCTTTTAGCATTTTTTCCTTTAATGTGATTGTGATTTGCATAACTATGCATTTATACAACATAAATAGACATTATTTTACAATTATCTTACATGGATTTCAGTATTTTTTATTTATCTATTTAACTGTCCTGCCATTAATTTTACAAAAACTGTTTGACTAATACCATCTGTGATTTTATTTATTTTTAAAATTCAGAACTTTAACTGTTTGGTGTTACTATATAATTATAAACAAATTGTAAAAAACAAAATAGATATTAGTTTAACCAACACATTTATATTTATATTATTTATATTTGCTGTTGTCTGCCTGTTATTCTTGTGTATTGTAACATATGTACTCTAGATGAAAAGAACACACATGCATGTCTGTCTTGTATATGTATATCTTTATACAAGCATGTCATGTCTTGTGACTTTAAATTTTTACTCATCTATTTTTATTTAATTTTATACACTAGAACAGTTTTGTTTACCTTTTGACTATGCTAATAAATGGCATTCATATGCTTTACTTTACTGTAGTACTGATAGATGTCTTGCTTTAACTGAATGAAAGTAAAACATTAAAAAAATGATTTGTCTCTATCATCCTACCATGTATGTTTAACCATTTTCAAAACATAAACATATTATAAAATATATTTCTTTTGCACAGATTAACTGTGTATGCAGGAAGTTCCCAGTCTCTGTCAGTTTAGCTAATTTATTTCCTTTATCCTGCAACTGCTGTTGAATTTTCTGTAATGTTGCATGGTCTTTCTGACATTCTTTGGTAAGCTGTTCTGCTGAATTTGAAACTCCTATGCCCTTTTGAAAAGATGTGTGTATAACTTGTCTAAGCTTCCTGAATTCATTGTGTCTCCCCGGGATTCATGAAGCTCGGCGCAAGGTCGGTGTAAGGCTTGCGCCGGTAGTGCAGTGTAATATCGGCGTAGTAGTGCCATATGCATAGTAATGAGTGCGCGCCGCCACCACAGACACGTGCGCAGGGCACGTGAGCGAGTCCAAGTAGGATGCGCCCGTAGGCGTGGCCAAGCGTGCAGGCAATGAGCAACCTAAAGTGCTGACTGCCATAGGCCACCTGCAATAGTAACCGCACCAGACAGGCTCCGTGGATAATGAAACGTAGGCAGACTATGCAACATAGTACACATACACACAAAACGGAGAACCAAACATTAACCCACAAAGTCCAAAGTGAACCCGTCCAAGGAACTAAGGAGACGCGTAATACCGTGTCCGTCCCGCAATGCACTGTCAGTGGGCTTACCCAGAGAAGGTGTACCGCAGCATGTCAGCGCGCCGCACCGACATAGAAGTAGCGACATGGGCATGGTCACCAGGGTTACCAACTGCCCCACTTTGCTATGGACAGTCCTCATTTGACAGTTGTGTCCCGGCAAAAAATCGACAAATGGCAAATGTCCTGAGATTTCCGGACAAACATATTCCCTCAATATACCTTTAATAGTAGCATAAAACATTTATTTAGTATTTGAAACACATACATGGCATAAGAAACAGAATAAGCAACCCAAATGCTATGAGAATAAGCGTTTAATTCTGCAAAAAGGTGAAGTTCTGTCATCTCTACTTGCTGTGGGTATGTGTTGTCCTGCAAAATCCGATGTTTCCACAAAAGATGTCCCACTTTGGGCATTGGAAAAGGTGGCAACCCTAATGGTCACCAGCAGTAGTGAGAGTACACAGCTGGGTAGCCCTGTCAACATAACAACAAGAAGGAACCAAGATACCCTAAACACAGGCAAACATGTGCATAGCAACATGTACCACACCCAGCAACGTGCTCGTCGCATACACAGGACGGCGTATGTCTAAGCGTAATATCCAGAAGCAGAACCCATGCATGAAAATGTAATACACAATAGCCCCATCATAGCATGTAACCTGCACCCATGTACGACCGTGCACCCAACCCAGCTAACAGTCTTGCGCAGCTACACACCTACACACAATGGGCATACCTGAAATGTGGTAAGAAGATTGTCTTAGGCAGTGCCACGCAGGCAAATATGTACCCCACATGTTAACAACACACCTCAGGTACAGATATGCAAATGGCTGCATGTGAATGTGTCGGCAGAATGTGTACATCCCGCATGTGGTATGGACCCGTCCAAACACCATAGGCTTGCACACGCCACGGTGCACATAACTGTACACATGTGGACAAGGCGGGATGTTCAACCACCGTACCGATGATCAGCTATGCAAACATGTCAAACACATATAGCGGAACATCTGCCTACCAAACAGGACGCCCTAACAGGGTGCCACTGGCACAGAAGGGGAAGGTGGGACATCACATGTTGAGAGTAGCGTTTTCGGACGGCCAAACACCCACGGCTAACGCAAAGGACGGAATAACATGCATATGGCCGGATGGATGTTGTTAGAAAAATATATATAGAAACACATATGAAGTGCCAGTTTAGAAGCAAATAGTATATCATGCATGCTATTCCACTTTACAATATGGCAGTAGAAATGATCTTGCATGTAATTGGCTGAAGTTTAGCTGCAGTGTGATTGAACACTGACCCTGGCAGTAACCAGTTCAGCAGGCTTATGTCTTTCAGCATTAATCATCCGCTGGGTTAGAGAATAATAAATGTATGTACATGTATATCTTTCTTCCTTCCACTGAGGAGGATGGCCTTGTGAGCTCTATCGATGATAGAGTACAGCTGCTCACCAGAGAGACAAAGGAACCTATTAGGAAATGAACTGACTATTGTATCCGAACAGGCTTGGAACCTTGAAAGAGCAACATTTACAGAATGACATTCTAATTGACTAGGTGCCTTGCATGGCTGTGCTATTCTCATGGGAAAACATTTAATAAGAATTACCTTAGCACCGTCGTATGAATAGAATATTGTGGACTATAGTGATGTAAATGCCCTGTGACTGACCACGTCATTAAGGTGGGCAAAAGCTGATTGTAAACACAATATACATAAAGCTGCTTCCTGTATAGAGTCAGACAAAACTCCATACTTGTACTGCATAGGTATTTGCCTCCTGGCGTACACTAGTAAAACGTTGTGAAACTGAGCTTCCTATGTGATTGACTGTCATTTTGAAAAGCCTAATGAGTGTTACAGTCTGACTTTAACAACTTAATTGACAGATGTGTATGTCATAGCATGGGAATAGGCCAAGCCAACCACCACAATCGCCATGTGTACCACATACAAACAGCCAGTAACACGCAGTAGTAATGCATGAAGGCATACACGACTGTGGGAATAGCACAGGACATATGGCACGTGCCAAGTGTAGATGCATGACACAAAACCCCAGGATGGGGCTCCCTGCAAAGAGGAACATGTGCCAACCACACCTCCCCCAGATGTAACGGCAGTGAAAACACATGCCAAACACACACCAACACTACCGTCCATCCCACGACCGCAACGGAGGCTGGTCAAAGAACACCATGATGCGCGCACAAACAGGGACACGTGTAACCGTTGCCTTAACACCCCCCCATAGGCCAAAGAATAATAGAATGGACATATGCATGTAATGTTGTGAAGGATGTGTGGTAGTCCTCAGTATCACAGTGGTATGGACACAGATACACTGTAATCAACCGTGACGTATGTGCACTGTAGACAGCATACCTGCAGGTAATACAGAGGACAATCACGTGCCACAGAAATATACACATGAGAAAGAGGATAGGGGATAGACAAGTGTAAATGGGACAAACTATGAACATAGGTACATAGGTCCATAGGTACAGGGTAGGCTATCTACCCAAGGTCAGCCATAACCCTAGTCCATAGTTAGGATTCCTTTGCCAACCTTCCGGTCCAGCGATAAAATGCCTATGATATTGCCGTACCTCTGTCAAGCAGTGATAATGATGTAATCCCTGGGGTATATCTGCAATCCCCCATCCAACGGACAAGATCCCCCTCGAACAAGGCTAGCAAGGATCACTGCCTCACATGTACTGTGATGTAGATCCACAGCATAGTGAGTGTCTGGGTGACGTATGTGTCACTCCAACACATCCTATTAATGACCGCGGCAAGGTTCACGTCACCTGCCCTTGTGGTTCCGAGGGATGTAGATACAGTAGGTGAAGCATAGACATGAAATATGGGTCGACATGGCCTCGTATGTCAGGCACAGGTCAACACCGAACAAGAGGTATGTGACCGAATGGAGCAGGGGTCCTGACAGTGGGGAAGCATTATACAACCCCTGTCACCTTGCATCTGTATGACAATTAACCTATGGGGCCTTCCCAGCTGCTGTAGGTGTCGGGTCAGATACCTTCCGAATGGGGCAATGTACTCAACATAGGTGTAACACGTAATGAGTACAAGGAGACAATGACCTACTGTGATCTAGATGTGAATCCCTGCACGAACAGGTGGGCAATGTAGACGTCCTACCGAACCATGATAGCAACATGTGTGTTGAACGAATGGTGACCGACAACCTGTGTCCCCAGATCCCTGGTAATTACCCCCGTGCCCAGTGGACTGCCACCCATATGCCGGACAGGGGTGACCTCGTTCTCCTTGACGGGTATGACTTTGCATTACCTTGCATTTAGCTGTAGGCCATGTCCCTGACAGCAGATATGCATATCTGGGAGGCCCCTTTGAAGGATATCTGTGTCAGATGTCCGTCCCACTATGGCACCCGGTTCGCAGTCATCTACAAACAATGTCGCCCATAACACCCCTGTGTGTGCCTGTACTGTGGAAATGTAGATGTAGAAAAGGAGTGGACCCAGGGCAGAGCCCTGTGGGACACCGCCTGCGACAGGCAGTAGGTCCAACATGCTGCCAGCAACTATGACCGCGTGGGTCGTGTCACATAGCCAGTTTACAACCCATCCTGCGATGTACGTGTTCACATCCAAGACGATGGGTTTATCAATGATACCCGAGGGGGGTGTTGTGTTGAAGGCCTTTGCCAGGTTGAGGTAGGCTGTATGGACTGCAAGACCCCCATCAATGGCCTCGGTGACCGTCCCAAAAATGTCAACCATGCTTTAAACGCATGAACCACCCCTGACCAAGCCAAACCGGGTCGGATGCAAAGTATGCAGGTCCCCTATGCCTTCATCTACGAGCCGCAGTATGATCCCTTCCCATGTCTTTGCAGATAGGTCTCCTCATGGTAATGGCACAGTAATAACCAGGGTCAGTGGAGGCATTGGCCCTGTGAAGTGGGACCACAGTCGCCGTGCGACAGAACCTGGGTACGTTACCCGAGGTGAGGCTAGAAATAAACAGCTGTCCTAACTGTGGGTCTAATTCCTCAATGAGATCGCGGAGTACACAGTCGGGACACCACCTGGTCCCATGGATGCTATGTTCACTACCCTGGAGAGAGCATGTCCCACCCGTGCGTCACAGAACATTCGGGGACCACAAACCGCTGGTACAGACATCTCTCAATGTGGGGGGGAGGGTGTGGAGATGTCTTCACCGAACCTGTCAGCCCGTACGTTGGCAATGTGTGTATGTTGAGTAAACTCCACATCATCGGGAACCCAGTCAGAGCATATGTGGGAGTGACCTCCCAGGTGTCCAGCATAGCAAATGAAGGCTGTATGATTGTCAGCCAGGTCCATGGAGATATATCTGTGGAACGTGCCCCGGACCATGTCATGACAGCTTGTAGCTGTACACATATAATGACCAAGGGTGTCATACCTCACAAGGTGTCTACTCTGCCTTGTAGTAGCCACCCCCTCCCGTTGTACAGCTTGTGTATGGCTGGGGTACACTACACTGGATGCTTGGCATTGGTACAATGAACCGCAGTTGGGTAAGGGAATGCCTGATCCATGCAGTCCTGTAGGTACCGGTAGACGGCATATGTAAGTGATGCAGTGGCTGCAGTACTGTTGACCACTGGCCCAGGGTACTTAAAGGAGATCACAGTAGTGTTCAGAATTGTGAATTCGGCCTTTGAGAAAGCCATGTGTATGGTAACCGGCAACACCCACAGCAACGGATGTCAATAGCAGAAGCCATTGTCCAAATAATATAGATTAACTTCGGCATGACAATATGTATTATTATACATATATTGACACGTGTCTGCTAATTACATTTGCAAATGGCCGTTAAGACCGTGCCAAAGTGCCCGTGATGTACCTAGTCTGGAGGTGTCGTTCCGACAATAAAGTGGCGAGAGTTCCCAACCGGGACCTCTGGGGATTAATTAAAGCGGTTGTTAACCTGCAACATTGGATGTGCACCATTTGGTTCCGAATTCGGAAAACATGGTTTCCGTAGCACCACACAGTATGGGTAGTCAAGCAGACATCCGCGATTGGTGAACACACAGCAGCAGTCAAACCCACTGGCCACACGGACACAGTCCAACAAGCTCTACACTTTACATATGCACAGTGGTGTCCATTGTAGGACCCAAATATTTTCCCGTACGGAATGCGTGCCAGCCTTCATCGCCACTCACGTGAACCGATAGTCGTGACCACGGCACAGCTAGACATATGCACCGCAAGCGTGTTCAGTGTTGATGATAGCTGTCCATGAAATGCAGCACATATGCACAGAAATCCCCAGAGTTCCGAGTCCATAGAAGTGCGTCCACATCCTAGTCCCGCACACATGAAGGATGTGTAATGGGTACTGTCGACTGTTGCAGCCAAGGGATCCTGGGTATGTAGAAACAGGGCTTGGTGTCATTTGGCAGGTAATCCTTTGTCCCGCCCCGTGGGAGGGATGTGGGCGTAGCACCTGCCTTACTCCCCACTAAGAATGCAAAGCATCCACCGGAGAATGCTAAATGCAGGTGTGAAATGTGTACAGCCCTATACCAGTGTCCAGTATGCAATCCTCATGGCTGGACAAGCGTACGACCAAGATGGCACCCATAACTGCAAACCTGGTGGAATTACACAGCCGCAGTAAGGCATAACACAGGTAATACACATAGGGACTACACTTGACATTCCCCATACAAAGTCGGACCGCCGTATAACACCGGCGTACACAGCACGCAATCTGCCAGCAACAAAATGGGGAGCACTCGTTACCATACTGCGTAACAGATGGGCGACCTGTGGAACACATACTAATGGCACACCAACAATGTCAAGTAGGATATGCAAACTATGGCGTTCCCACCTATGAAGAAAACATGCTTCAACGAATACATAGGGGATCAACATGTTCCGGTGGTGTTATGTTGAAAATACAGTGACGGATATGTCCTATTGGGACGTCTGAGGTTTATCCAAAGCAGTTGCTAACCTGTAACTTTGGATGTCCACCATTTGTTCTCAGTTCTAAATCAACTGGTTACGTAGCACCACGTAGAATGGGTAGTCAAGCAGACATCCGCGATTGGTGAACCCACAGCAGCAGTCAAACCCACTGGCCACACGGACACAGTCCGACAAGCTCTACACTTTACATATGCACATTGGTGTCCATTGTAGGACCCAAAAATTGCCCCGTATGGAATACCATCCAGCCTTCATCGTCCAACCAGGAGAAGCGACAGCCGTGAGCACGGCACAGCTAGATATATGCACCACCTGCGTATTTAATGTTGATGACAAGTGTCCATGAAATGCAGGACATATGAACAGAAAACCACAGACTGTCGACTCCATAGATGTCCGTCCACATCCCAGTCCCGCACACATGAAGGATGTGTAATGGGTACTGCCGAGGGTTTCAGCCATGGGATCGTGGGTATGCAGAAATGGTGCTCGGTGTTGTTTGGCAGATAATCCGTTGTCCCGCCCCGTGGGAGGGATGTGGGTGTAGCACATGCCTCACTCCCCACGAATAATGCAAAGCATCCACCGGATATCGCTAAATGCAGGTGTGAAATGTGTACAGGCCAATACCACTGTCCAGTAGACAATTGCCATGTGTGGACAAGCGTACGAGCAAGATGGCACCCATACCTGCAAACCTGGTGGACGTACGCAGCTTCAGTAAGGCATAACACAGGAAATACACATAGGGACTACAGTAGACATACCCCACACAAAGCCGGACCATCGTGCGAATACTGGCATACACAGCACTCAATCTGCCAGCAACAAAATGGGGATCACTCGCTGTCATACCGCGGAAGAAATGGGCGACCTGTGGAATACATACTAATGGCACACGAACAACGTCAACTAGGATATGTAAACTATGGCGTTCCCACTTATAAAGAATACATGCTTCAATGAATTCATAGGGGATCTACATGTTCTGGTGGTGTTATGTTGACATTACAGTGACGGATATGTCCTACTGGGACATCTGTGGTGTATTTAAAGTAGTTGCTAACCTGCATCTCTGGATGTACACCATTTGTTCTCAGATGTACTAAACCCGGTTTACGTAGCACTACGTAGTATGGGTCGTTAAACAGACATCCGCGATTGGGGTACATACAGCAGCAGTCAGAACCACTGGCCAGTTGCACACAGTCCAGCAACATCTAACTTGACATATGCACATTGGTGTCCATTGTAGGACCCAAAAATTGTACTTAACAGAACTCCATCCAGCCGTTACCGTCCACCAGATGACGCGATAGCCGTGGGTACGGCACAGCGAGACATATGCACCACCAGCGTGTTTAAGGTTGATGACAAGTGTCCATGTAATGCAGGATATATGAACAGTCATTTCCAGATCACCGACACCATGGACGTGCATCCACATCCCAGTCCCGCACACATGAAGGATGTGTAATGGGTACTGTCGAGGGCTGCAGCCATGGGAACCTGGGTATGCGGAAATGGGGCTCGGTGTTGTTTGGCAGATGATCCGTCGTCCCGCCCCGTGGGAGGGATGTGGGTGTAGCACATGACCCACTCCCCAATACTAATGTAAAGCATTCACCGGAGAATGCTAAATGCAGGTGTGAAATGTGTACAGCCCATACCAGTGTCCAGCAGGCAATTCCCATGGATGGACAAGCCTACGACCATGACGGCACCCATACCTGCAAGGCCGGTGGAATTACACAGCTGCAGTAAGGCATAACACAGGAAATACAGATGGGAACAACAGTAGACACTCCCCATAGAAATCCATCCCGCCGTGCGAATCCCGGCGTACACAGCAACCAAGCTGCTAGCAAGAATATGGGGATCACCCGCTTCCATACCACGGAACATACGGACGACCTGTGGAACACATATTAATGGCACACCAACAACGTCAACTAGGAAGGTCATAGGATGGTTAAACTATGGCGTTCCCACTCATAAAGAACATCCTTCCATGAATAAATAGGTTCTACATGTACCGGCTGTGTTATAATGACAATACAGTGGCGGATAGTTCATAATGGGACCTCTGAGGATTAGTTAAAGCAGTTGCTAACCTGCAGTACTAGATTAACACCATTTGGGTTAATTGTGGAAGGACACGGGTTCCGTAGCACTACATAATATGGGTAGGCAAACAGACATCCGCGATTGGGGAACATACAGCAGCAGTCCAAACCACTGGCCAGATGGACACAGTCCAACATGTTCTACACTTTACATATGCACATCGGTGTCCATTGTAGGACCCCAAAAATTTATCCCTAGGCAATGGCAACAGGCTGCGATCGTGTGACCCAGAAGAGGTGACAGCCGTGACTACGGCACAGGTAGATATATGCACCACCAGCGTGTTCAAGGGTGATGACAAGTGTCCATGAAATGCATGCCATATGGACAGAGGTCCCCAGAATGTCGAGTCCATGGAAGTGCGTCCACATCCCATTCCTGCACACATGGAGGATGTGCAATGGGTACCGTCGAGGGTTGCAGCTATGGGATAGTGGGTATGCAGATATGGTGCCCGGTGTTGATTGGCAGATGATCCGTTGTCCCTCCCCGTGGGAGGGATGTGGGTATAGCACATGCGTTACCCCCCCCCACTAATAATGCAAATAATCCACCGGAGAATGCTAACTACATCTGTGAAATGTGTACAGCTCTATACCAGTGTCCAGTAGGCGATTCCCATGGACGGACAAACGTACGGCCAAGATGGCACCCATAACTGCAAACCTGCTGGAATTACACAGTTGCAGTAAGGCATACCACAGGGAATATAGATAGGGACCACAGTACACACTCCCCATAGAAAATGAGACCGCCGTGCGAATCCCGGCGTACACAGCACTCAATCTGCCAGCACCATAATGGGGATCACTCGCTTCCATACCGCGGAAGATATGGGCGACCTGCGGAACACATACCAATGGCACACCAACAACATCAACTGTGAAAGTGATAGGATCCTTACACTATGGCGTTCATGCTTATAACGAACATCCTTCAATGAATTCATAGGACCTACATGTTTTGGTCATGTTAATTCGACAATACAGAGGCGGGAATGTCCCAATGGGATATCTGCGGATCAGTTAAAGCAATTGTTAGCCTGCATCATTGGAATTACACCATTTGTGTTCAGTGGTGGAAAACCCGGTTTACGTAGCACTACATAATATGGGTACTCAAACAGACATCCGTGATTGCTGAACATACAGCAGCAATCAAACCCACTGGCCAGATGGACACAGTCCAATACGTTCTACACTTTACATATGCACATTGGTGTCCATTGTAGGACCCAAAAATTTCTCCGTACGAAATGTGAACCTGCTGCAATCGGGAGACCCAGATGAAGTGACAACCGTGACCACGGCACAGCTAGATATATGCACCACCAGCGTGTTCAAGATTGATGACAAGTGTCCATGAAATGCAGGACATATGAATAGGACTCCCCAGGTTGCTGAGTCCATAGACGTGCGTTCACATCCCATTCCCGCACACATGAAGGATGTGCAATGGGTACTGTCGAGGGTTGCAGCCATGGGATCGTGGGTATGCAAAAATGGGTCTCGGTGTGGATTGGCAGATGAATCATTGTCCCGCCCCGTGTGAGGGACGTGGGCATGGCATATGCGTTACTCTGCACTAATAATGCAAATCATCCACTGGAGAATGCAGAATGCAGCTGTGAAATGTGTACAGCCCTATACTAGTGTCCATTAGGCAGTTCCCATGGATGGACAAACGTACAGCCAAGATGGCACCCATAACTGCAAACCTGGTGGAATCCCACAGCTGTAGTAAGGCATAACACAGGAAATACAGATAGGGACTACAGTAGACACACCCCATACAAAGCCAGACCGCCGTGCGAATACCGGCGTACACAGCACTCAATCCGCCAGCAAGAGAATGGGGATCACTCGCTTCCATACCGCGGAACAAATGGGCGACCTGCGGAACACATACTAATGGCACACCAACAACGTCAACTAGGAAGGTTATAGGATGGTTAAGCTATGGCGTAGCCACATAGAAAGAACATCCTTCAAGGAATTAATAGGATCCACATGTTTCGTCCGTGTTAATTCGACAATACAGAGGCGGGAATGTCCCAATGGGATATCTGCGGATCAGTTAAAGCAATTGTTAGCCTGCATCATTGGAATTACACCATTTGTGTTCAGTGGCGGAAAACCCGGTTTACATAGCACTACATAATATGGGTACTCAAACAGACATCCATGATTGCTGAACATACAGCAGCAATCAAACCCACTGGCCAGATGGACACAGTCCAATACGTTCTACACTTTACATATGCACATTGGTGTCCATTGTAGGACCCAAAAATTTCTCCGTACGAAATGTGAACCTGCTGCGATCGGGAGACCCAGATGAAGTGACAACCGTGACCACGGCACAGCTAGATATATGCACCACCAGCGTGTTCAAGGTTGATGACAAGTGTCCATGAAATGCAGGACATATGAATAGGACTCCCCAGGTTGCTGAGTCCATAGACGTGCGTTCACATCCCATTCCCGCACACATGAAGGATGTGCAATGGGTACTGTCGAGGGTTGCAGCCATGGGATCGTGGGTATGCAAAAATGGGTCTCAGTGTGGATTGGCAGATGAATCATTGTCCCGCCCCGTGTGAGGGACGTGGGCATGGCATATGCGTTACTCCGCACTAATAATGCAAATCATCCACCGGAGAATGCAGAATGCAGTTGTGAAATGTGTACAGCCCTATACTAGTGTCCATTAGGCAGTTCCCATGGATGGACAAATGTACGGCCAAGATGGCACCCATAACAGCAAACCTGGTGGAATCCCACAGCTGTAGTAAGGCATAACTCAGGAAATACAGATAGGGACTACAGTAGACACTCCCCATACAAAGCCAGACCGCTGTGCGGATACCGGCGTACACAGCACTCAATCTGCCAGCACATAAATGGGGATCACACGCTTCCATACCGCGGAACAGATGGGTGACCTGTGGAACCATACCAATGGCACAATATCAACGTCAGCTGGGAAAGCCATACGATGGTCAAACTATGGCGTTCCCACCAATGAAGGACATCCTTCAGTGAATTAATAGGATTAATGTCAATTGACCATGGAATACACCTAATCAACAATAAAGACTCGCTGGCACCTTATGGCACACAAACCATGTCACACATAGGTAGATGAAACAGTCAATGTAGACATTTTGTCCACGACAGGTCACATATGGTATCCAAAGGTTACTTCATAGACATGTAAGCGCGATCACCCGTAGGCCCTGTGAGACTTACACATAACATGGAAGCATCCAGGCTTTAAATATCCCCCCTTACACTTCCATTTGTCACTTTCTATGCAAACAATGAACATGTAGCCACAGCATAGAAAGCACAGACGCACTGCTAACGACGCACACATATGTCAACATCTCAGAAAGCATCCTATTAACACACGTATTATATGATATTGTACTATGCCGAATCCTCATCAATCAAAGACCTAACAATGTATATGGAAGATATGCATAGCATATCACTGTAATATAATGGTACAAAACTGACAGAGTGGACAAATGTATGTTAACTCTACATCTGTACCTACACTACATTCCCGTTACGGGTGTTTGCTCCACCTGCTTCTCAAACGAGGCCTCAGCAGTGTTCCATCGGTCAGCCCTGGTGTGTGGCCAACCCTCCACCTACTAATCCATCTAAATCCACATTTTACAGCATAGCTGAGGAGGTCCCCCCTGTGGTGTTATAACCTAGACGTCGTATAACACCGAATGTAGACGTATGCCTTGTGATGTGCCCATAGCCGGCCGTAGGCATACGCCAATCCTGCGGCTGCCCAGGGCGCCGCTCTAGTAGGGCCACCTGTCTAGTAGGTGTGTCACGTAGGTATACCAAGATGGGTGCACCATGTGTTGTGGTGGCGGGCGCCATGGAGCCCTACAGCCTAGGGCAGCGGGCGATCTAAGGCCGCTGCCGTCGGAGGGGTAGTACAGTCTGCAGGTATGTGCAGACGTGCACATGTAACAGCGGTCCACAAGGATTACCCATAGTGGCGACACCTGCACAGATGGCTATAGCGGGACACACACACGGCCATGCATACAGCACAGTTAGACATACACACACCATAAATAGGCAAGTACACACAAGGTGTATGGCGTGTACGGGTACAGTGTCAGGACAGCAAGGATAGCTGTCTGCCACGAAATCCAGCAGATGTCTTTGAGGTGTTCTGGAATACGGACGGTGCATGGACAATGTGTGGATATGCAACGTACCACAGTTATATGTGTCAGCCATGCAAGTATGCGATACATGGGAAAGACAGCTGTCCATGGTAGAGCAGAAGTACGGGCACAACATAGGTACATAGATATACAAAGACAGAGATACAGACGGACACATCTGGCAGGCCCGTGAGTGTAATGTATACAGCACCACCCCACCACACCATAGCAGGGTGCACGTGGAGAACACGCTACGGAGGTCGCCGACCAGAACAGGCACACAAGCGGTACACGAGCTGTGTCCCGCCATCCACAAACACAGGGATGGCGGCAGGTTATGAGTGTTCTGCGTAAACCTCAAAGCCATACCCTATGAACCCATGCAGCTGGGAGCATGGACACACACACACATGTGGCAGGCATGGTGATTGACCACACCCCCACATACCCAACCGCACAAACGTATGACACAGGTATGGAATGCGCTACGTGGACCAACGAACACACCACCATCAGAGGCACATGTACAGGTGGGTGACAACATCCATAAAGGAATGGCCGCTGATAGCCAAGGTATGTGTTGTGAAGCGTGTAAAAGCTTGTTCATCTGCAGAGGCAGCTGGAAACACACACACACAAACAGGGAAGGGCCAAGATTCGAACCTACGCATACCTACATGACCTCACTACAGCATGTAGTATTAACAGAACGTGCTACCGAGATTACTGAGCACAACGCTGTCAGAGGCATATTTCTAGGTGGGTGACATCACCCGTAAGAGAATAGCTGGCAATAGCCAGGGTTTGTGTTGCGAAGCGTCTAAAAGCATGTTTATCCACAGAGGCAGCTGGAAACACACACACACACACACACACACACACACACACACACACACACACACACACACACAGGGAAGGGCCGAGTC
>NC_056736.1:805327690-805390190 GCF_019279795.1 Protopterus annectens
TTAAGGCTCCTGAGAGCACCCCAGCACTATCAGGTTTTACCTCATATCATGCGTTCCGGCCCCAAAATCCGGACAATACCAAGAAAGGAGGGTATCCATATTCATCAAGGACACCCACACCTCAAGACTGGTGGCAACGCACGATGCATCGGAGACCATCCAGGTGCAATTAACCATAGGCAGGACTGCTCTGCAAATTGTAGCATGTTACAGGCCACCCTCACAAACTCAGGAACCTCACATGGCCTTCCTGAAAACACTAGAGGATAAATGTATCACCAAACACCATCATACTAGGTGACTTCAATTACCCTAATATAGACTGGGAACACTACTCAAGCCCAAACACCCTAGCCCAAAAGTTCCTGGAATTCATAAACTCAAATGCCATGGAACAACTAGTCACCATTCCCACAAGAGGAGATAACATACTTGATCTCATCATCACGAACATGGGAGCACAATGTTCAACACCGGAAGTATACCCCTCACTGGTGAGATCAGATCACAAACTAATCTCGCTGGAGGTCCTCATCCCACCCACCTGAAATAAAAGACCACAGTAAAACTTCTCGGCCGTCTTCACACTTCTAAAGACTAGTGTGGTCTCCTTTAAGGTCCCTGAGCCGGCGGAAAACAGTACTCAAGCCGCTGAATCACTCACAAATGCCTTCTACCAGCACCTGCAGGACTGCATGGATAAGGCAATCCCAAGCAAAACAAAGACTCTCTGTACCAAAGGCAAGCGTCCACTCTGGTGGACCCCAGCCATAAACAAACTCTACAACAAAAGGAGGAAGCTACTACAAGATAGAGCAAAATCCTTAAAAGGTAAGACACCCTTGATCACTATAAGTAGAAAACTGAGAGCTCTCATAAAATCATCCAAAGCAAATTTTGAGAGAAAAATAGCTAAAGACTCAAAAGACAATCATAAGGCATTCTTTAGCTATGTTAGAAACCTGGGAGGAAACTCCCAGATATGCTCAGAACTAGTCCAAAATGATGTGAAGATTACTGATCCTACAGACATTGCCAACATACTGGCTGACAGGTTCAGTGCGAACTTCTCCGCCCCTCCCCAAAGGAGAGAAATCTATACCAAGCGGTTGCAGCCCCCCAAACATTTCCAACGCCCAAGTTAAAACTGCTCTCTCCAAAGCAAAAAACACTGCATCCATGGGACCCGATGGTGTCCCCGGCTGTGTGCTCCACGAACTCAATGAGGAATTAAACCCACAACTAGGACAGCTATTTAATCAAAGTCTTACCTCTGGATATGTACCCAGGGAGTGGCGCACTGCAACTGTGGTCCCACTTCACAAAGGCGGTGCCTCCACCGACCCTGGAAATTACCGGCCTATTAGCTTGACAAGCCTTATCTGCAAAGCCATGGAGAGGATCATAATGGACCTCATAAATAAAGACATAGGGAATTTGCAGACCTTGGATCCAACCCAGTTTGGTTTTGTCAAAGGCAGATCATGCCTTTTAAACTTGGTTGACTTTTTCGAAACAGTCACCAAAGCCATTGATGAGGGAAAGGCAGTCCATACAGCCTACCTGGATCTGGCGAAGGCCTTGATACAATACCTCACTCGGGTATCATTGAAAACTCAGCAGCTTAAATGTTAACCCATACATCACAAGATGGGTTGCAAACTGGCTGAGTGACAGAACCCACAGGGTCAGAGTTGCTGGCGCCATGTCAGACTCAAAGCCTGTCACAAGTGGGGTCCCACAGGGCTCAGTCCTGGGCCCACTCTTGTTTGGCATCTACTTTTCAGTACAAGCAAACACAGGAGGGTTATGGCTGACAAAGTTTGCAGATGATTGCAAACTGGGAGCCATAGTAGAAAACACATCTGACACAGATATCCTTCAGAATGGTCTCTCAGAAACAGATAACTGGTGCCAGAGCCATGGCCTAAAGTTAAATGCCAAAAAATGCATAGTCATACCCTTCGGGAAAAACAAGGTTACTCCCAGCTACCAAATAGGTGGCAATCCACTGAGCACAGAAGAAGTTATCAGGGACTTGGGGACCCAGGTTGATTGTAGTCTGTCATTCGACACCCATGTAGCTAAAGTAGTTAGGAAGACCTTCTACATTGCCCACCTTATCATGAAGGGATTCTCATCTAGATCTAGGGAGGTCATGGTCTCCCTTTACTCATCACTCATCAGACCAATGATTGAGTACAATGCCCCATTCGGAATGTATCTGACCCGACACTTGCAGCAGCTGGAGAGGCCACAAAAGTTCCTCACCAAAAGGATAAAGGGTCTCAAAATCTGTCCTATGCTGCCCGACTGAAAGAACTCCAGCTCTATTCAGTCGCTTACCGCTTGCTCAGAGGTGACCTTTGCCTAACATACAAGGCCATGTCAAACCCAGATTTGATGAATATGCTTCACCTCAAAAAATCTAGATCCACCAGAGCCACAAGGCGGGAGACTTAAACCTCGACACGGCTATTAATAGGACGTGCTGGAGGGATAGATTCATCACCCAAAGACTCCCTATGCTGTGGAACAAAATCCCGGTATATGTGAGGCAGAGCACCTCGCTGGCCTTGTTCAAGAGAAGTCTTGACCAATGGATGGGAGATCGCAAATATACCCCAGGGATTACCTCAGTGTCACTGCTCGACAGAGGCACAGCAAAATAATGGGTATAGTTCCCCATACTTAAGGGGTGGCGTAAGCCACAAACGATGGGCTAGGCTTGTAAATGCCCTCGGGCAGATAGCCTAGTATGAACCTATGAACCTATAATATCATCCACCCCAACCAACTACTACCTTTCTTTCCACTCCACTAACTACCTTGATTATAGCAAGCTCAGATGCTCATAAGCCCAGTACTTATTATACAGCAGGAACTTCTCATTGTTACATTTGTTAATGCCTGTTATGTACTTCACAGATAAAGATTCTAGTTGTCTACTGATGTACTCTGTTCTTCATCTGTAAATATGTTGTAAGTAATTTCTATGTTAAATTGTTAATCGCTATGTAATTCAATGTAACTACTGTCTGTTTATTTTACTGTGGAGCTTTTCTCCCCGGGCCTCCGCTGAAAATGGACCCACGTCCAGTCGGACACTCTCGGTCAACAAATTTAAATAAAATAAAATAAAATAAATAAATAATATTCTTCCAATGGCCTTTTATAAGACTAGTCAGACACTATGTGTCTGTAATTTTCTGGGTCAGTAGTTGTTCTACCTTTATGCAGAGGGATAATTGTTACTGTTCTCCACTCTACTGAGGCAAAGGTAGTCCAGATGCTGTGGTTAAATAGAGATCCTAATGGGTCTGATTTAAGCTATAGAAGAAGCAACACAGTATATCATCATGCCCCATTGAGTTCATGTTTTTAGCTTTAGATGGCACAGTGGAAACCAGTTCTTGGATGATAATCATCAGTGGAGTGATGGAGGGTATTTCTTGGGGGAGAACTGAAGGTGATGGGGAGGTAAAATTTGAGCTAAGTTTGTCAGCCAGTAGATTTGCTATAACTTTCAGCTGAATATAGGCTGAGTGATAGCTCCACCTCCTAACCGCAGTAGGATCATACTGCTATGGGTGTAAAAATCCAGACCTTTTTTTTTCCTAACAAGAGTTAAAACCCTACAAACCATTCATTCTCTGGTTAGGACAAGAGCCCTATCAGACCACTAATCCCCCTCAGAAGTGAGAGTTAAGGCAAAGGAGAGGCCTTGTTTGTTGTTCTCATGAAGGCACCCCCAGCCAGCCTGATCACACCCCATATGAGACAGTGGCTTACACTGTGCTGCTATATAGGATAGAGACATGTTTCTGCATGCTGAGATTTCTGTCTTACATGCATCATGTTTCCACTACTACCTATCTCTCATCTGCATTCTGTAGTACCCTTGTTTGCTGTCTGGGGTCAGCAGTTCAGTGGGAAGTAACCTCCCTTTCTGATATCGTTGAGCATGTTGGTGTTGGCTGCTCAGTCCTAACTCCCCATCCCTCACCTGGCCATTCTAGCTATCCTAGCTCCTAATAGAATTTTGGTCACTTGAGCTACAATCAGACTGGACATCTAAGTTAAGACATTTATATAGATAATTGTTCTTCTATAAATACTGTATGCTCTCTGTTTGTTTAATGATCACTTCTCCATTAACCCCCCCATTCTCACCATTCTATCCAGTCATTCATTATATCATGTACTACAGCAGATAAGCAATGTCAGCAATGCATGAGGGTATGCAGCATACATTTTATACCCGTTAATGTACATTATTAGCCCATATTTTCTTGATTTATGGCTGGTTTGCTCTCTGCATTCTTTATGCCATTTACCTGCCATGTAGAATCTGAAAATGCTTGCTTATTAGACTATATAACAGAACCCTCCTTAACAGTGGTCTTGTACTACTGCATTTTTCATTTTTTCTAAATGTCAGCTAGTACACTTAAATGCATTTTTTTTATTTTGTCACCCTTAAATTCACATAAAAATGTCAAACTTAGTTGATTTCTGCATAATGTAAGTGTTTATAGCAACTGAAAAGAAGTTAGTCATATTTTGTGTTTGCAGATTATATCACAAGGCACAAGAACACTGAAACTATACAATGAGATTCACATCCTACATACAGAACCAAACTTCATTAGCTAATGATAGCTGAAACAAATAAACATAATATGAGCTGTCTGTTTACTTTTCGGACTACTTTGATTTGGTGGCATATTTAAGAGATCCTTGATATTTTCATTTTATTTTTTCACATTTAACAAAGAGAATGGAATACCTCCCACACGCATGTAGCTGTCACACTCATCACAGGAAAAAAATAAACATTTATTTTTCTGCAACTAATGGTTTACAATTCACCAATGAAACATAGTTAAGTAACTTAAAACATTAAACTTTCTTTACAGTACCAGATTAATAATGTATGATTCATTAATGGGAAAATGCACTGCCATTTATTTTCCCTTTCTTTCAGTTAACAGCTGAAACCCTCACTCTGAATGTTCTCACACAGAAGAAAAACATTCTCCAGCTGATATACCGATGCCTTCATGAGAATACAATGTAACAGTTCTCAGACAGAATTAAATGTACCTCTCGAGAACCATAACTTTTGTTAAGTATTATTTTATAGTGAGAGAAAAGGTTTTTTACTGTTACACTGTAATTGCTAGAAAATGTACCTGACTATTTAAAATTTTAACAGAGACAAAACCTTCCTGAAACATATGTTCCTAATTATGCATTTGTGGCCACATTTATTTATTCACTCTTTAAGAATTTCACTTGGATTGCATCGTTAAAAAGAGAATGGCAAATAGCAGAACCCAGAAAAGTACACAATAGCATGCTTCAGGAAAATGGAAAATACTAAAGTCAGATATAATTATACATGAGACAGACAATGTGCCAGCTGTGTAATAACATTTAAACCTTTAATGAAAATTAATGACTGAAGCAAACATACGCAAAAAGATACGTAATAAGAGAAGAGCAACAAAAGAGAAAAAGTACATATTAGGTTGGGTACACACACACACACACACACACACACATATATATATATATATATATATATATATATATATATACCTTTATATATATATATCTTTATATATATATATATATATATATATATATCTTTTATATATATATATATATATATATATATATATATATATATATATATATATATGTATATATATATTTTATATATATATATATATATATATATATATATATATATATATATATATATATATATATATGTATAGGTTCATAGGTTGGTACTAGGCTATCGGCCCTTGGCCTATACAAGCCTACCAAAAACAATTCCCTGGATATTTCTTCCCACAATATTTACTTCTCTGGACCCCTGTCCAGCAGGGTGGCTGACATGATCCCCGGGGTGAATTTCCTATCTCCCATCAAATCATCAAGGTTCCTTTTGAAGAGGGCTAAGGAGGCACTCTGCTTGACATGTATGGGCAGTCTATTCCAGAGTATGGAGAGTCTCTGAGTCAAGAACCTATCCCTCCAGCATGTTTTGTTCATTGTGATGACACGGTTTAGATCCCTGGAGCGTGTGGCTCTGTGAGATTGGGATTTCTTTAAGTGGAGCATGTCCAACAGCTCAGGGTTTGACATGGCCTTGTATGTTAAGCAGAGATCACCTCTGAGTAGACGATATGCCACAGAGTATAGCTGGAGTTTTTTTAGACAGTCAGCATATGGCATCTGCTTTAGGCCTGTGATTCTTTTAGTGAGGTATTTCTGTGGACTTTCCAGCTGTTGCAGATGTCTTGTGACGTACATACCAAATGGGGCATTATACTCTATAATGGGTCTAATGAGGGATGAGTACAGTGGGACAATGACCTCCTTTTTTCTGGATGAAAAGCCCTTAGTGATGAGGTGTGCCAAATAGAAGGATTTCCTGACTGTTGTGGCGATGTGCTTATATAAAGTGAGACCACTGTCCACCTGTGTCCCTAAGTCTCTCAATACACTTTCGATGTTTAGTGTACTGCCACCTATGTGGTAATTCATGGGTACATGTTTTTTTTCCAAAGGGGATAACTATACATTTCTTGGCATTAAGCTTGAGGCCATGGCTCTGGCAACAGGCATCTGTTTCTGTAAGGCCCTTTTGTAGAATATCCACATCATTTGGGGATTTACTAATGGCTCCCAGTTTGCAGTCATCTGTGAACTTTGTTAGCCAGAGTCCCTTAGTGTTGCCCTGTACTTCAGAGAAGTAGATGCCAAACAAGAGTGGTCCCAGGACTGAACCCTGAGGTACTCCACTTGTCACTTGTCTGGAGCTGGATTTGGAGTCGGCTACTTTTACAGTCTGGGTTCGGTCAGTGATGTAGGGATTTATGCCCAGCTTAGTAAGTTTATCTATGATTCCAGAGTGGGGGATGGTGTTGAAGGCCTTATCGATGTCCAGATAGGCTGTGTGGACTAACTTACCCTCGTCCACAGCTCTGGAGACTGAGTCAAAGAAGTCAATCAGGTTCAGGAGACAAGATCGACCCTTCACAAACCCAAACTAGGTGGGGTTCAGTGTTTTAAGGTTGCCAATATCTTTGTTTATAAGTTCCATTATAATGCGTTCCATGCCCTTGCAGATCAGGCTCATTAGACTGATGGGACAGTAGTTCCCAGGATCCAAGGTGGATCCCCCCTTGTGGAGTGGGATAACTGTAGCCGTACGGCACTCAGTGGGCATGCAGCCTGAGGTGAGGCTATGATTAAACATGACACTTAGGTGAGGTGCCAGTTCATTTTGTAGTTCATGTAGTACACAGCCTGGGATGTCATCTGGTCCCATGTATGCTATATTCTTAGCTTTGGAGAGTGCGGTTTCTACCAGTGTGGCTGTGATTACCAGAATTTGGCAATCTTTTGGAATTGAGATGGGCCCTTTAGGGAGTGAGAGGGGGATGAAGTTGGCACTAAATCGATCTGCCAGGATATTGGCAATATCCTTGGGATCAGTATATTTAATGCCATTCTGTTGAAGCTCAGAGCAGATCTGATCACTGCCGTTTAGATTCTTGACATAACTATCGAATGCCTTGTGGTTGTCTTTGGAATCTTTGGCAATTTTATTTTCGTAACTAGCTTTGGAGGATTTTATGAGGGATCTCAGCTTCTTACTGAGGCTGTTGAGGGAGTTTTTTGCATTCTGGGATTTTTCTCTTTTCTGCAACAGTTTCTTCCTTCTGTTGTATAGTTTTTTTATAGCAGGGGACCATCAGATTGGCTTCCTTTTTTTGGAGGAGAGCATCTTGGTTCTATTTGGGATGGCACGATTCATGCATGAGTGGATGTGCTCGTAGAGTGCCTTAGTGTAGGATTCTGCATTCGAACTTTCAGATCCCGTCTGCATGGGTGTCATGACATTTGTTACTGACTTCAGTAGCATGAAGTTGGCTTTGGAGAAGTTTTTTAAGGAGATTTCCTTACTGGGTGGTGGGGGTGGGATGTGTATGTCAAGGGTGATTTGCTTATGGTCAGACCTGACCAATGAGGGGGTGACCACTGGTGTGGAGCATCTATCTCCCATATTGGTAATGACCAGGTCTAGGATATTGCAGCCCCTGGTGACACAATGGATTAGTTGATCCAGGGCATTGGAATTTATGAATTCCAAGAACCAGTGGGAAAAGGAATTGGTACCCAAGTGTTTTTTCCAGTTAATGGCAGGGTAGTTGAAATCATCCAGTATTAGGGTGTTTGGTTGTATCTTAATATTTTCCAGTATGTTTAGAAAGGTGTAGAGAGCATCTATCTCCCATGTTGGTAATGACCATGTCTAGGATATTGGAGCTCCTGGTGGGACAATGGATTAGTTGATCCAGGGCATTGGAATTTATGAATTCCAAGAACCATTGGCACTTGGGGCATGGTGGGGGATCTGTAGCAAGCTAGTGTTAGTTGCACCTGGAGAATTTCAGATCCATTGTGTTGGGCAACTAGCCTGGTGGTGTGAATATCCTTGGTGAATATGGACACTCCTCCACCTTTATTGTTTTGGTCTTGGTTTTGTGGCCGAAAAGTGTGGTAAGAGTTGTAGCCTGGTATTGCAGGGGTGCTCTCTGGAGCCTTGAACGAAGTCTCAGTCACTGCACAGATATCGATGTTCTCCATTTTAGGAGTGCCTTGAGAGAGTGCATTTTGAGGTTTAGACTTCTAGCATTGAGTAGCATTACCTTCAGATTGTGCATGCTTGTATCTGTTACAGTGGTGGTTTTGTCCTTTGAACTTTGCCTAAAAAAGGCACTATAGGGGTGGCAAAAGCTTTAGCCTGTAACCTGAACCCCAGAAGTGACAGGTGCAGACCATCTCTAGCAAAGCATTGTGGTATGTCGTTCATGTCTTCCCAGGCAGAGAGATACTGGATCCCCTTTGAATGACACCAGAAGCTTAGCCAATTGTTGAAGTCAATCATTTTGTCCTTATACTGTGGTATCATTCTGGGCGAAGGCAGGATGCTACTCAGGGCTAGGGTCTTACCTGCCTCGGCCACATTATCCGAGAGCTCTTCCATATCTCTTTTCATGTAGTCCAGGGAGGTACATCTCAAGTCATTCACTCCAGCATGGACAATGTCAGAGTTGTATTTGTACTTGTTGTGGAGTAACTTGAGTGCATGCATTATGTGGTAGAGCCTGGCACCCGACAGGCAGCTGACTGTAATTTTCTCCTTGTTCAGCCTGGTGAGTGGGACATCAGTGTGCTTGACTATAGAGTCATGTATGACTAAAGTGTTGGGTACATTGTCTTGCCTTAGGGGCTGTTGTTGGGTGGCACACTGGTGTTGTGAGCTATGTGTCACTTTGGTTGTGACTTGTGTTTGTTTGCATTTCAGCTTTGCAGGTCTTTGTTGCTTGGGCAGGTTAATGTTAAGGGCCTCCGTATATGTGGGTTTAGTGTTGCTATGTGTGGGTGTTGATAGTGTGGGTTTTGAAGGGCTATGAGTTGCTAGAGGTGTAATGCAGGTGTTAGCCTTCTCCTCTTGACTGTGTAGCACAATCTTGGCCGGAGAGAGCTTTGCTTCCAGTTTATGCTATGTAAGTGCATCTCTCACAGTTTGTAGTGTTGGGTGGTAGGAGGAGAGGGTTGTCTGTGTACATGAGGCAGTTGCCGCATTGCCCCAGTATTCCCAGATTCACCATGTGGACAGGAGAAATCACCGGAAGCTGACCCTTGAACATGCCTGTTTAGGTGCTTTTTTTGTAAAGTATAAGAGCCGTTTTCCCTTACATCTCTGGAAGGTACTTTGCAATTATAGGCTGTTTAGTGTCTATGATTAATTTCTCCTTATTGACAAGGAGAGTTGAGTGCTTGTATCAGTTTCAGGCATCCTAGTGCTTTCCAGCAGGTTTTAGAGCAAGTGCTTGTCACAGGGGTTCAGATTTTAGTGCTACTACTGAGAAACCAACTAGTTCTAAGGGAAAATTTGAAGAGCAGACTTTTTGGCACCTGGAATAGTTTAACTGTTGCCTCGCATTGCTGCACGATACAAAAAATGTGTAAAAACATGCATTTTTAAGCCAGAAAGTTGAAAGGGATAAATATCAGCACAAAAAGGCTAAACAATTACAATTTCAGAGCTGAAAACCACTCCTCTAGCGTTAGATAGGCAGGACAATGCTCAACAGTCCCACTGGTAAGCAGTAGGACTTCCCTCTGCCTCAGCAAGGTCTGGCTAGCGCTGAACACAGATAATAAAGTCCTGAGACAAGCAAACCCTGGGATATGGACTGGCTAGGAAAGGTGGGAAATGAGCAAACAAGATAGTATTTTTTGTTTGTTAAAACATGCTACACAATGCAATAATTCAGTAAATAAACACAGAAAAGGCTAACACACTTGAGTGTGTAGTCCTAAACAGTAAATGCAATTAAAACTCTATAAAATTAGCAATTTAAAACTTTTTAAATGAAGCAAGGCAAGTGCACAACTGAAAACAATTTAAGAGGCAGTAATACAGCAGAATAAGTAGCTAGTCTACATATGCAGAGAAGTCTATATATACAGAAAAGCAGCTAAAACACACAAACAATTCAGATGCAGTGCAACCTAGAGCACTTGAGTTGTAGCAATATTAAGGCAAATACAGTTGTAATAAATGCTATAAAATACACTCTATATTTCCAAAATGTTTGAGAAGCACAGTCAGAACACAAGGGATTCAGGCAATTTTTTTTTGAAAGGGAGAAAGGAGGAACAGAAGGCCTTCACAGATGTTCTCTCTGTATTAGATAGAATGAGCTAATGACACTAGACTGGGAGTAGTGTCCCAGATTAAATTTACATTAGGGGTGGGAAACTGCAAAGCCACCAAGTATAACAACAAGACACGAACAGGGAGGAAGGGTGGGGACCAATACTAAAGCTATTAGCCTACACTCTTTAGACAGTAAACACTATAGAAATCCACAAAATGAAAGTTTTTAAACAGATAAAGGAACAAAGAGACTCTAGAGAATACTTTTAACTGCAAACAAATCAGTTACACGTGCAGATTAGTTAATAGCATTAAAATGCAGTAAAACCTATGCAGCAGGCAATAAAAAGTGCTATATATAAATTGCTAGAAACAATAATCAGTATAAATAAGCCAAAAAAAACAGGATACTTATATATCTCAGATCAGAGTTGTAGTCAACACCCATCCTCTGCTCAGTGTGTATGGACAGAAATCCTCTCAAAGTTTTATATATATATATATATATATATATAGATATATATATATATATATATATATATATATATATATTTATAAAATAGAAGATGAAATAGCTATACATATATATATATATATATATATATATATATATATATATATATATATATACACATACACACACGCACAGAAGCACAACCACGTATGCAGCATGGTTCTGTTAAGAAGCTATGCTAATTTAATATTGACTATAATGGTAACTGGAAAGTTGACAACTCTTCTGTTTGTAAAACCAGGCAGTAGAAGGCACTGGATAGACACTGTTTGCATCTCTGTAACAACTACAAGACAGTGATGAATACAGCAAAGAACAGAACTGTTACACAACTCAGTGTGACCAGTTTGCAATATTTCTGAATTAATAGTAGGAACAACTGTGTTGCCACTGAGAAACAAATACAGTAAGAGAAAGGTAATGAACAAACAGTGATCAGAAAAGAAAGAATGGAGCGCTGATTTACATTACTTGACTGTAAATAATAATAGCTGAGGAGAAATAGTTAAGAAGATGGAAAAAGGGGGAAAAAAGACGAAAACAAGAAGGGATTTGTCTGCATTACAAATACCTAAAAGTATGATCATACATATTTATTATCAAAAGATTTTCTTTTCTGGCTTGATGGAATCGAGTCATAGCTCAGTCCTTGCACCAGAGCAGCCGGACATGGGTATAGTGGAGTAGAATGGTATAGTTTACGCCCCTCTCCTTGGGATGAATTCTGCATACTTGATGCACATTGCATGGTGTAGTTTCTTAGTGAGAAACTAGAAAAGCACTGCTAAGCAATTCTAGGGAAAAGAAACAGAGAAGTTTGAAGTGTTCCATCAGCTTTGAAAGTCAGTAAAGCACTTAGCACTGTTAAACAGACAGTAGCATGCCTGTCAACTTCTATGCCTAAGAATCCTGGCCAAAAACAAAAATAACGGGTGACAAAGGATCAAAATCAAATGTAGTTTTTAAATATTGCTAAATTCGCTTAAGTTAAAAGAACAACACGATTTGCATCAACATTCCTTTTCTGAACAATGAGAAATATGAAACTCTAATGAGTGACAGTTTTGACTCATTGAGTAATCCTAAGTGATTTACCAGAAAATTAAGGATTTTATGAGGGACAGAGCAAGAATATTAGACTATATCAAGGATGACCTGCAAAAGCAAGGAAAATTGAGAGAGACAGCAGGTAGAGATGAAGCTGTCCTTTGGATGAAGGTAAAAGCAGCTTTTAAAAGCTATTAGACATTCTTTCAGGCACACTTTTATTTATAGATGTGAAAAGGTGACATTCTAACAGCTTTTAAATGTTGCTTTCTTCTTTTATTACTGTTCTTTGTCAGCCAGCACTGTTCCTTGAGCAATACCTTATCATACCTGCATTTAGATGTGCATAACAAATGTTTTGGTTTTTCAGAGGGTCAAATAAAAAGATGGGTTAGAGGCTTCAGCCCCATGCACCACCTTATAAATGTGAGCTAAGTTAGCTAACCCAGGTCCTGCCCTTAATGACAACTTTGTGCAGAATATCTGCCTCTCTACACCATCTTACTCATCTCTGCCAACCACATCATTAGCACAGTTCCTGCACCTAGCTCCAACTCTGCACATTACTTTCCAGAAAACATGTAGCTAACACTACACAACCACCTCCAGCACCACTGCACAAGGGACTTAACAATACACATACTTGAACACATGAACAACTCTTAAACATCTCCCCTTACCTAGGCCTTACTTTAACTGTAACCAGTGAAACTTCACACATGCATTCCCACTTCAAAAACCAAAACTTTCAATGTGTCCAAACATTTCAGCATTAGGACACAGACCCATTATCACCAAAAAAACACATCTCCTGTAACACATACTTATTCAACATATCCCCAATCAAAAAATCCAGAATTTGATTCAAGAAATTTTGCTTCACAAACTCTGTGAAACTAAATTATATTACACTTATAATATTTTGTTATCCACATTCCTCAAGGTATTGGGTACCTGGTTATCTATTTCAGTTTTAATACCTTTTTTCCATATAAATTCCACAGCTCCATCACATGCATGCTGCTGTCCATCTGTTCATTCAGTACAGTCTGTCTTGTAGATCTGATATTCTATACCATCTGGGCCTGGCATAACAGCTTTATTTCCCTTTAGTGTGTATATATATATATATATATATATATATATATATATATATATATATATATATATATATATATATATATATATATATATATACACATATATATGTGTGTGTGTGTGTGTGTGTGTGTGTGTGTGTGTGTGTGTATGCCTTACAGACACAAGGTGCAAGGTTTGATTCTCACATTAATTAATTGGCTAGGCTTAGCCTAGTACTAATCTATAGGGAGGGTTACCTAATGGTAAAGGTGTTTGCCTTACAAACACAAGGTGCAGCATTTGAATCTCACAAAGGATAATTGTCTAGGTTTAAAATGACCCACAAGGGTAGTTAGCCTAGTAATAAACTATGAACACACACACACACACATATATATATATATATATATATATATACATATATATATATATATATATATATATATATATATATACATACTGGAAATTGTTATGTTAGCGCATTTTTCCTGCAAGTCAACAGCACTAGATTGCACTGACCACAACATCTATTTTAGGGGTTTTACTACATGTATATTTCCAAATATATTTTTACTATTTTAGGAATTATCTTCAGTAATATATTACTGTTATTCTTGTTATTATATGTGTCCATATTGTATTTTCATTTTATGTGCTAAAATTGGTGAAACCTCTTCTCTTTCCTAACAATTATATAAATTTGTCACAATAATGTATCCTGTAAAGTCATCCTCGTGAAATTATGTATGTCCTTTTATACTCTATACTCTGACAAATAATTTGACCACACAGTGCGTTCACGTATAGAAAATATTTTTTGCTAAATCTCTTTATTATATAAAAGTCATTTCTTAGAATCAACATACATCTTCAGATACTTTTGTTTATTTGCTACCCTCCAAGCCATCCAAAACTCGTAAAAGTAGCATAGAGACATGATATTAATGCAGAAGAAGAACAAACCCTGAAAGTTTCCTGAATGGTCTTCCTACAGGAACAAAGTCTTTATTGCCACCAAAGTGCAACCAATTTGCATCATGTTTAGAGAAAACTACAACTTCCATCCCACTATATACTTCATTTGACAATGTAATTGCTGTTCTGCAACTTTCCTATCCACTTTTCTTGTGTACTACCCTAGCAATAACCTGTCTACCCAATACAGTTTTGCCACATACATATCGACAGTATAAGCACACTGTTGTACTTACATCTACTTAGCTTTATGAAGAACAGGCTGTCTCACCACCTGGGCCCTATAATAACTAGCCCTAGGTTCACAATTTTGGTGTTATAAGTTTTTTTTTTTTTTTTTAGAATCACCTAACAAGTTATACAAGTAAGACTTCAAGAAGTATTGTGCTCTCTATCAAGTCAATGAAAACTGGTCCTGCTTCAGTGAAAAATAACTATATTCCTCTGCTTTGTGGAAATTGAGGAACATACCATTATTTCTTGCGTTAAGGCAGAATGGAATGTTCTGGTACATTTTGCCAGCTCCATGACTAAAATGTGACTCTTATTTGATCAACAGTCGTAAATGAGATCACAATAAATGTATTTTCTACAACAATCAGAATTTGAAGAAAGGAAGGCAGGAAGGAAGAAAGAAAGAAAGAAAGAAAGAAAGAAAGAAAGAAAGAAAGAAAGAAAGAAAGAAAGAAAGAAAGAAAGAAAATCACATGAAATGTATTTTTTTCTTTGAGGCCTTGCTCCCAGTGCACTCCCTGACATGGGACGGCATCTCCCTTCTCCTATTTATGTGTGCATGAGTCTGTGTATGTGTGCGTACTTGTGTATGTGATGCAGTGATTGGGGAAGGGGAATGCCACAGCCTAAATGAGCAACAGGTTACTACTGCTACATGTAGATCAGCAATTATTTGGTAGTAAATTTGATTCACAGACATACAAATTAGGCAATAATGGCATCTTACATCATTGTGGCTAACATATCTCTGAGCTGCAAAAGGGAATGTCATGGGAGAAGGGCTTTATGGCTGAAGATAGGCATTTTAATTAATTCCCATGTTAGTGTTTTGCATGTTTAATGCATATGAAGTGCATGTGTGTGCAGGTTAGGGTTAGCAGATATATATGCCAAACACAATTACTGCATATTAGTGGTTGGAAAACTGATGTTGCATGATTAACTCTGTCACCCCCTTTTCACTTGCCTATTTAAATCTAATTGATATTTAGTAAAAATGCACCACGACAAGTCGGAACAGCCAAATAATCCACAAATACAATTTTATTCGATGCTGAATAACCTTAAAAATGTACAATCGATCAAGCGCTTTCGCCTGATAAATATCAGGCTTTATCAAGATATCTTGCATTTTTACTGGACTTTTTGGACTAATTGATATTTAGGTCACCTTGTTGTCATATGAGGCAGATCATAGCTCTATTGATGCTCACTGGCATCATGTACTCATGCCATCCCTTGCTAGGCCAGCAGAGTTGCTCATTAGTTAGTGTTGGCCCCAGTTCATGTTATCAGGAGCGGCCTTAGGACAACTGGTTCCCTAGGCAAAAGGTCTCCATGGTGCTCCCCACCACACCATCCAGTGCCCCCATCCTGGTCTACCTACACTAAATAAATACTGGAAAAGCACCCTTGCTACAGCGGCACCCTAGGCGGCTGCCTAGTTGGCCTATGCCTAAGGCTGGCTATGCATGTTATGGCCTAGGGTTTAATCCTGACCTCTAGTTATAGCCTTTGTTTTAGTGAATGCTGTAAGTACATTTTTGTGTCTTCCCCAGACATTCCACCTTTTTTCCCTCCCCTTAGACTACTTCACATTCCAATGACATCTGCTAGACTGATTAATTTAAACTGCTTATACATATACACACTGACATTACTGCTAGTATATGGCTGAAAAAATGGATTCTGCAGGAATAATTCCCATTATTCTGTTAACTCATGATTAAATAAATAATAAATAATATCCAAGATCAAATTTTATACTGGTCCGCTACCATCTTTATGACTCCTCCACTGCCATGTTTGGCTAATAGAGTTTATCCATGGAATCAGAGGTGCGGTCTGCTCAGAAGCAGAACTGTTTGAAAGATAGAACATTACATCTAATAAAGCCAAAGAAATAATCACCTCCACCTGACAATAATGGGTGCTTTAACATGTATCAGATGAAATATACCATAAGACCAAATAATACTTGGTGCCATGATGTTGTGTCTTTCGGCTTTTCCTGGTTAGGGGTCGCCACAGCGGAACTCCAGTCCGCTAATGATTGGTAGTTGATTTTTTCATGCCGAGTTACCAGCCCTGATGCACACCCTTCAACGAAGATACGCCCATTCACGCATGTCTGCACACAGAAGATGCTCTAGCTGAGAATCGAACCGGACAGCGTGTTACTGTGAGGCGACAACACTACCAGTAAAAAAAGACAACTAAAAAAATTGCTGCAGAATGTGTACTCGGAGGATTAATAAATATTAATTAGCCTGTCTGCATAACTTTATCCCTAGTGTACTACCAAATTCACAAAACCATCTTCTCAGCCATTCAGAATAGCCTACATTTTGACAGAAAATTAAAATCTAAGTGAAACTCTAGCATGAACTAATTATTATTAGAAATATATGTAGGTGTCACTGGTAATCTCACATATACACTCACATACACACACAAGCCCGCACGCGCGTGCGCTCACGCGCACACACACACACAAACACACACACACACACACACACACACACACACACACACACACACACACACACACACACACACCCACACACACACACACGCCTACAGTTACTCTTTCCACTTGTAGTATGACTTGTACCTCATTTATGGAAATATTCACTCTTATACTGTCATGATATTAACAGGAAATGATTTACCAAACCAGCACATACGTATTATGCCTTTGAAACACTTTCATATTAACACAGTTCTCCCAGTTAGAAGATCTGAAAATAATGAAGTACATAGTCTTTCAAAAACAGGATGATACTGTTGCAGCAGAATGCGTAATGGAAATCTTAACAGCTGGATAAAATAGGTACTGCACCTTTAATCAACAGACAAAATTAATAAAGACCCACAAATGATAAACAGAAAAATATATTCCATGTTATCTAACAAAAACATCCTGCTTGAAAGTTGTATAGTCCTACCCAGGTTTCAAATTCCACTGACATTTTTATCTAAATTGACAAAACAAGATAGTTACTAATATAAGCAATAATAAATGTTAGCAAATACAGTTGTATAAGTTGCACTTATCAATAGCAGTAGATGTTGAATTCCTCAATACTGCAGTAGCCCTTAGGCTATATGAGATGTTTATTACCTAGAAAACCTTAGGTGAGTTTCAAAAATCTCTGCTTCCCCCAACCCCTCACCTCAGGAGGGAGATCAACTGTCAGGCTGAAGCTTTCATCATTACTTTCAGACCTAAAACGTGCTTACTACCATTCTCTCATAGCCATGGCCTTCAGGAAATTTCTAAGGTTCTCTGTTTCTGGGTAATGTTATCAGTTCTGCCTATTACCCTTTTGTTTATCTACAGCTCCAGGGGCATTCACAAAATGTCAAGCTGCAGTCATAGCATATTCTGGGTAGAATGGAATCCCCATATTTCCTTACTTAGATGACGTGTTTATCTCTGAAGAGTCTTTATCTACAAGTCAAGAGGAATTATCATGGTTATTTCTCTGCTGACCAATCTGAGCTTCCAGATAAAACTTGCAAAATCCTCCTTGACTCTATTCCACAAAATTGCATTCCTGGGATGCATTATAGATTCTTCTCTTCAAAGGGATGTATTAACACAAGAAAAGGTATATCTTGAGCTTTTCTAGTCTGCCTCAGACTTCTGTATGAGAACTTCTCGCCTTCTCAGGATTCCAGTCATTCTCATGATACCTTTGGTCAGATTACACATAAGAAAGATACAGAAGTTTCTAAAAAACACACGGACCAGCACTCACATTCTCTGGAGTATCAAATTGCAGTTTGGGGCTTTAGAAAAGGGGAAGTGCTTTAATGAAGTCAACCGGATCACCTGAAATCAGGTCCCCCTTCTCTCCTCAGAATCCAGTTCAATCTGTCACCACAGACACATCTGATTTTGTTGGAGAACAGTTTTCAGAAAGGTAAAAGTTCAAGAACTATGGAATCTTTCAGACAGACCAAGTACATCATTTTTAAAAGCGATGCTGGCTGTAACCTATATGGATGTGACCTATATCTTGAAGTCATTCTATCACCTCTGCTACTCAGAAGCTCTCCAAATGATTACAGACTATATCACAGACATAAGGTATGCAAACAAACAGGAAGGCACAAGGCAATACCCCTATGCAGGCTAGCAGTGATAGCTTGGGAGTTAGCTCTTCCATCTTTCCTAACCCTCCAAACATCATACCATCTGTCAGAACAAAACATTGTGGCAGATAAGCTGAACAGGACGAGGACAGAACCTCATGAGTAGAAAATGAGTGAGGGTGGATTCCGGGAATTGATCCACTTGTGGGGAATACCTCAAATCGATCTATTCACCTCCTTTCAAAATAGACAATTAGATATGTTTTGTTGCAGGGCTACTTGGAAAAAGGCCTGTGAAATAGATTCATTTTCATTCTCTTGGTATGGAATGTTCCTTCAGTCATTTTTACCCTTTCCATGTATTTCCATGGCAATTCTGAAGATGCAAAAGGGTGCCTCAGAAATAATATTGGTGACACCTTTTTGGCCCAGACAACTTTGGTTCTCCCATCTTTTTTTTTTAAACAAGAAACATCATCACTTATGACATAAGCAATCATACATTTATATAAATGAAAACAAACCATATTGACATATTTTTAGTAGCAAACATTATACATTACTTATAATCTATCCAGTCATGGTAAATCAAACATTACAACGTTCTTTCAAACTCTGCCTTCTTTTAAACCTCATCCCTCTTCCAAAATGTTATTCTGCATCTATTGTTCCCACAATTTTCATTTTTCTATGTAATTTGTTCCTACCCTTTTCTAAATATTCCATTTCCAGTTGTTTTATCTCTATTTTATTCACTACCTCTAGTACAGATAGTTAAGACTTTGATATCCATTTTCTAGTAATTACTTTTTTGGCAGCCATCATAATTAGACTCAGCAAGGCCTTACTTTGTCTATGCAATTCCAATTCTGGATCATAGCTCAAAAAATAATTTCCTTAGTTATACCACTTTGCTCACATAGAATTTCTGACAGAGTAGTCTGCAGGGAATTTTGAAAGTCTGACAACTCATTACACTCCCAAAAAATGTTTCCAATTACCTCTTTCTTCCCCATCACATCTTCAACATTTGCTATCTACCTGAGTAAAAATTCTATGGAGTCTACTTGGTGTATAAAAATACCTATGTAAACACTTTCAAGCAAAGATCTTACATTTTCTAAACTTTGTTACATATTTGGGAGACATAAATACATGTATCCTCCCATTCTTTCTTTGTGAATTGCTTATCCAATCTCTCTTTCAAATCCTTTCTAACCTCCTCTCATTAATTCTTATAGTTGTATCCCTTTTAACAGCCGCATCTGTTCTAGATTCTACTAGAAACTCTATCATTGCTGGCCTTTTGCTTAGGATCCCCTATTTCTTTCACTTTGCCTGTAGTCTGATATCAATCCTTGACAGGGAAATCAATCTCTAGCCTGCAGTCCAAATAAATGCTTGGTGTCTTCCCATTCTATTACCTTTTTCTCTTTAAATATTATCTCCCAATACCTTGGTTCATTTGCCAGTTTTCTCCAAAAAGTTCCATTCCCCCTCTTGCCTATTGTCTGTATCCTTAATTGCAGTCATCCCTATCTGCAGAATCTTATTTTGCCATTCCCATGTTCGCTTATTTCTTAGAATACTTTCTGTTTCTTGATGAATATAATATTCGGTATGGTTATTATTGTTATTCACCTTAAGGATCTGCATCCAAAATCCAAATCTTGCCTTGTTTATTGAGCTTCCTGCCTGTTTCATCATTATACCTTTTCCTCTTGCAATTATAGCTTTCTGCTTGTGCTATGTATAGCAACCTTAACTGTCTAGGTCTGAAATACCTCTGCAAATCATGTAATCTTAAACCACCTTGTTCTGTTGGAAGGAACAGCTTATCCTACTTCACTCTTGCCTTCTTCCCCTCCCAGATAAAATCGCTCAGCTATTTATTAATTGCTATCCACAACTTCTGCTCTGGTTGGTAAAAATATGCCTGACCTGTGTATAAAACTAAAGGGACTAAAGACATTTTAACTGCTTGTATCTTGCTATCCATATCCATAAAACAGAACTTCAAATTTCTCAGTTTTTGCATTATTTTTGTTTAGTCTCTCCCCACATATCCTTAGCTGCCACAACAAAATGCCTTTTAATCCATCCTCCTAAGTACTTCATTTTATCATGCCTCCCTAAGTACGGATATTGCTGAACCAAATTGTGTGTGGGTACATAGATTACAGCTATTGCCTTTGTTTTACCTTCATTAATTTTGCATCCTGAAAGACTTGAAACTGTCTTAAAATGCCCCACAACACTAAAATTTAATTTCCTTGTTTTAAAAGGTATAAAATAATATCATCTGCAAACAAAGCCAGCTTTTCTTGACTACCATACCAATTATATCCTTGAATTTCTGAGTCCTTCATTTTTCTTGCCAATGGTTCTACATATAAAGCAACTAACAAAGGGGAAAGAGGACACCCCTGCCTGGTTCCTCTGCTCAAACAGAAATTATCAGAAAGGAACCCACCCACTTTAATTTTTACCTCTGTTCCTGCATATATCCTTCTAATCAACCTTATAATTTCTCAGGGAATGCAAATGCTTTCATTGCCATGTTGGAAAAGTCCCTGCTTATTCTGTCGAATGCTTTCTCTACATAAAGACCCACCAACAACAGTGGTATTTGAATACATTCTGCTTCCCCCTGGAACACCATTTTCCTGTTAATGTTGTAAAATGTTTGCCTCCCCTCTTCAAAACCACACTGATCCATATCTATCAATTTTGGCATTACCTTTTCATTTATTTCAGCCATTATAGACATAAGCACTTTATAATCATGGTTTAGAATTGAAATGGGCCTATAAGAAACAGGATCTGATGGGTCTTAACCATCTTTAGGAATTCCAGCCACCACCTCTTTCTTCCAGGATGCTAGTGTTTCTCCTCCTCTTAAAATCTTTTTAAACAAAACTTTCTAGATCTTCTAGCTTCCAAACTTCCACAGGAATACCATCTACTCCTGGGGACTTTCCTGTAAATTGGTTATATATCACCATTTTATCTCATCTCTTTTTATCCTAACTATTAGTAATTGAGGCTCATCTACCTCTAACCTTGGCATATTTAATTCTTCCATAAACATTTCCATTTGTACCTTTTCTTGATTTACATATTTTTCTGCTTTATACAGATGAAAACAAAAAAGAGAGCGGATTTGTAGAACTAAACTCCTTTATTGGTAAGCGCTTTCGTTGGCAAAAGGTAAGTCAACTTCTTCAGACCATCAAAAAACATACAAGATACAATCCCATGTGAAAAGGAATGCCTTTTATACACAGTTAGTCTAATCAAGCAATCAATTAATTAATTAAAAAACAATCAACAATAAAAAACACAAGTAACCATTTGTTTGCTGAACCAGATATTTGCTTTACATAGGTTTTTCTAAAATCAGTAAACCTTACACAATAAACTTTCTCAAGCCTAATTTATCTCAATATTAAAAATACCAAATCACCCGGCCTTGTGATGGTAATATATTTACTTTAAAATTACTAAATTTTTAAAACCATGTATATTAAAAGATCCTAAATGGATCTATGTATTCAAAAAGGCTTGTAATGCTTATCTAGCTAAGGCTTTTATTTTGAGTAAACATTTGATAGATACATATTCATTTAAACCTGGCATAATAAAAGCCATGGTACGGATCTGCCATGCCAATTCTATTTCCTTGAGTTTAAGTTGCCATGGGCCACCCCTGCTGCTACGGTCTACTTTTTGCAAGACAATAAAACTGAACTTATGGTCTGGGTGTTCTATTATATGCCTTGCTAGGGCATTTGTACTGATCTGCCTATCAATGCTATATTGATGCTCGTATATCCTTTGCTTGAGCTTTCATTCTGTTTTTCCGATATAGTAACCTTTGCATTGGTTGCAGACAGCCCCATATACTAACCCTTGGGAATCACATGTATGTCTACCCCAAATTTGATAGGTCTTATCTCTGATGTTAACCTTATTAGTCACTTTAATATGTTTACATTGGGCACATCTTCCACATTTAAACATACCAGTTTGGCCTCTTAAAGCTTTTTTCGGTCTCTCAATCAAATTTTTCAAATTGAGACCTCTTCTGTATGTTATAGCTGGTGTTGTGCCCAACATTTTGACTAATTCATTGTCCTGTTGTATTAAAGACCAATTTTTACATATAATCTCCCTAATGATGCTTGCATCTAGGGAATAGGCTGTTAAAAAACTAGTTGCCCCATTCAATAACTTTTCTTATCCCTGGGAAATGTTAATAACATTCCCCACTGGTGGAGTTGTGTAAACTTGTTTTTCTTGTACCAAAGGTTGAAAATACCCTATTGATCTTTTATTACGTACCTCTTCCATCACTTGATCGATTAAGGGTAAAGGATAAGCTCTTTTTTAAGAACATTTCTTTGAGGAGATTACACTCCTCTAAGAAATCATCGAAACTGGATACCATTCTCGCTGCTCTTACTGCCTGTCCCTTAACCACTGCCCTTTTCTGATGGAGGAGATGGCAACTTGTAAAATGTAAAAATGTATTAGAGTATGTGGGTTTTCGATGGATGGTAGAACTAAATTGCCTATTGTTATTGTCTTTACTAAGGTAGATGTCCAAAAAATTAACCTCATTTTGGCCTACTTGGTATGTAAATTCCAAGAATGAAGTAAATTAAGTCATTTCAATTATAAACCCATTAATCATGTCCACCGGCCCCTTCCACAAGAAGAACATGTCATCCTGGTACCTTGTGTACCAGGCCACATGTTCTTTGTATGTTGTACAATTAAACAGGAAGGACCTTTCCCAATAGGCCAAGACACTGTTAGCAAAGCTGCTCCCACAAGGGGAGCCCATTGCAATGCCACTCTTTTGGAGGAACAATTTGTCTGAAAAAAGAATATAATTATTCTCCAGTATTATTTCAAGGAGAACTTCTATCAAATTAATTTGCTGATGTTCCATCCCTCTTATGTGAAGGAACTCTCTAACCCATTTGATTCCTGTTCAGTGTGGAATGGAGGTATAGAGGTCCTTGATGTTGACTGTAAGAAAAATGTGATGTTCATTAAACTCTAGTGCATTAATATTATCCAAAAAATGCCAAGAATCTCGACATACTTGTGTCCCTGACTTAACAAATGGTTTCAACTTGCAGTCAACAAACTTGGCACAAGCATATGTCACAGAACCCCTACTGTCCACAATAGGTCTAAAGGTTGGACTATTTAGATCCTTATGTGTTTTAGGGGCACCAAACAATGTTGGAACTACTGGGGCTGGCATGATCAAAAAATGGTATGTATTTACATCAATGCTCCCTTCAAGAAAAAGGTCGCTCAACATGCTATTAATTTTATTATATGCCCCATTTAGCTCATTCTGGCTTGCACTAACATATACATCACTATTTAATAAACTCAACATTCTTGTTTCATAGATTTGTGTGTCCATAAACACAAGCCCACCTCCTTTATCAGATTTCATAACCCTCACGTTACATACATTAAGCAGTTTGAGAAGATCACGTTCATTAACAGTGATGTTGCTATTTCTGTTATACTTAGCTACACTACAATTAAGTGCATGCCTAATGTCCATTTCACAAATTTTCTCAAACATAGCCAATGACGCTTGGAGGGGCAGGTTGAACAGACTTGAAACTTTTAAACTGATCTGCCTTATACAGATGTTTATAAAATTTCTAAAATGTCTCTAGTATCGCTACAGGATCTTTTATCTTCCTTGTTATACACTCCCCACCTTGGTCAGAATCCTTCTACTTTCTGTTGTTTGAGTCATTGTAGTAAAAGTTTTTGTGCTCTGGAGTTATTATCAAAATGCAGTTGTTTAACAGCAGTCTTTTAAAACTCATACATAGTATCAAGGTAATCCCTTATTTTCAGTTTATCATTTTGCAATTGCTCCTCTTGCTCTGCGATAGTCCCCACATTCTGCAATACTTTAACCTTTGTCAGTTCATCTAAATATTTTTTGTTACTTCTTAACTATATCTCTCTTTCTTTTATTTCCATCCTATTCTTAAACAATACTTTAGTTTTATTCCTCTTCCTAGCTATATTATCAGGTTAAATTTCTATCTTCTCTATTAACTCCCAAGTAAAAGATAGGTGGCTAAGCACTGGTATCTCATTTTTATTTCATTACCCAACATTTTTATTTTAATTATTATTAGTCTGTGATCTGAAATGTTTATTGGATGTGTATTAAAACTTTCAATCAAATGCACATGTTCCTGTGAAATATAAGTTATGTCTAACCTAGTCCGTTTTTTTGTATTTTAGGGAATAATATGCAAATTCTCTCTGAACCCCTACTACTAAATTCACATATTCCACCTCAAATATATTCATAAATTTCATCACAGATTATTTTCAAGGACAATTACCACTGAATCTACTCACTAAAGACCTGGGGAGTTTGATACACTCCATTATCAATCAGCTTTGACTGATTGCCTGGATGATTCAGTTTTAATGCCTTTTAGGCACTGAGAATGTGCAGGTATTAAAGCAAGCAAAAAAGCCTGCTATTGGGAAATCTTATGTTGGTAAGTAGAAATGATTTTCTAGAAAGTTCTAATCTAGTAACCAGGAGCCTGTCAAGGATTGGGTATTTTTGGTGTTCAAACATCTGTGTGAGTTACTTTTCTCTGTCTTCAATTATTCCTCTATAATGGTTCATCTTGCAGCCATTTCAGTATGTCTGACCACTGATAATCTCTCAGTTTATGAAAAGAGCTTTACGCCACAAACCTCCTCCTAAACATGTTGTTCATCCTTGAGATCTCAGCAGTGTTCTGGAGAAATTTAATATGTTACCTTTGAATACATCTGTCAAGTTGATTTAAGGCTCTTGACTTGGAAATTGCTCATCATTCCTCTGACATCTGCAAGAAGTGTATCTGATTTGCAAGCTCTCACGGTGAGTGAACCCTACCTGTTTTTCCATAGAGATCATCTATCTTTTAGAACATATCACTCATTCATGCCCAAAGTGGTTTCTCGGTTTACTTTGAATCAAGCTATCTATCTTACACGTTTTCTACCCAGAATTTAAAAAAAACATGAAGACTAGATTTTTCATATTCTTGAGATGCATAGATTATACACTTAATCAGAGTGATGCAATTGGCTAGTTCACTGTTTAAAATCTAGATGTCAGCTTGTACCTTGATGGTCTTATGAAGAGGACATTTATCCATGAAAGTGCTTACCTTTTATGTTTTGGAGTCTTTTATTATTTCTATTGTTCATTGTCATTACAGTTTTTTGCTATAGCTGTGGTGGTCACAAAAGTTTTTTTTTTTTTTTTTTTATTGGTAATCATTTAGCTGCTTTAATGACCTTCACTCTTAAGGGCTGCATTTTAGTTTTCTACAGTTGCAGAAGTAGCCTACAGAAACACAGAGACAGATGAATATAGGACGAAATTATGGCATATTGAGAGAAATGGAGGAGAAAGCAAGTATCAAGACCAGAGAATGCATGCAGAATTCTGAATAGATGTTTCAAGGAAATCTATTTGATGAAGTTGAGTCTGCAAATGGTGTATAAATACAACCCTCAAGTCAGGAGGGTGTTGCAGTGTGAGCCAGAAAATGAAGGAGATGTTTCTTAGGGGAACGTTATGGAGAAAATACAAAAGGAGGGTGCAGAGACAATCCTGAAGAATAATGGTGAGAAGGAAAAGAAAACATATGCAGATAAACTAAAAGAAGCAAAATGAGAGTAGCAGTAAAGAAGGCAGAAGAAAATGTAAAATGGAAGTACATGGTAAGGATTCAAAGTAAAAAAAAACAAAGAAATGGACTAGTATGAAATGTGGGACAATTTAATAGCCCCTTTGGTGCAAAAACACATGAGATAAGAGCATTTATTCTTATTAACAAAAATAAATTTTGTCACATTATATTTCAGACATTTTTCAATGGGAAATTTTCTTGGAGAATATGAAAAAAGAAAGGCTGTAACCCATGGAATCTTTATGTGATAAAAGCATTTAAAAGGGAAACAAAAAAGAACGTCCATGTACAATTTTGAGCAAAGGTAGGAAAGTGAGACTTTGAAATGACACTTGAGAACTTTATTTAAAGAAGTACTGGGTATCGCAAAAGTTTATGACAAAAGTGGTTTATGGACTGGTGGCTGGGATTGTAATATTGTGTTAAAAATTGAAAGAGAAAATGTTATACACAAACCAAGTATGATAAATGTGGAGGGGAGTAGGGTGTAAAATACTGGGGACAACTCACAACACATTTTTTTGTGGAAGAGAAGGACATTTGATATATAACTGACAAGAGAAAATGTTAAATTTGTGGGGAAATTGGACATAATGCAAAAACATGTGAAATTAAATGTTATAAATGTAACAACATTCAACATTTATGGATGGATTGCAAAAAATGAAAATGAGTAAAGAAAAAGAAAAACAAAAAGAAGAAAATGAACAAAAAGAAGGAATTTTAGAAGCTGTTGCATAAATAAAAGAAAAATGAGATGAGAAAAAAATAATAAATATGACATAGAAGAAGGTTTTGAAATAAGGGATAAAGACATAAATTGGAAGGTAGTAAAAGGAAAAAAAACTATTGATAAAAGAAAAAGAAAACAAAAATTTAGAGATAAGTACAAAAAAGGGAAATGGATGAAAGAGAATCTATATAGCTTATCATTGGGGATGGTTTAATGGTTAAGTTTTTTGACTCACAGACACAAGATGCAGTGTTTTTAAACTTTGGGAGTCAAATTGGAAAGGCTTAGAATGGGCTGTTAAGAAAGCTAGCCTAGAAATTAAATAGGAACTTATGAAAACATCCATGAAGCTAAGATAAAAATAAAGCTTTAGTGTGCTTTCTGTAAAAATGAATAGCATTACATATATAGTAACAAGAATGGTGATTTTAGAGTGGTGTAATACCTGTGATGTAGATGTAATTTTATTAGAAGACAATATTTTTAACAAATGAAAGATTACTAACAAACAAACTATGAGAAGGAAAGATAATCTGTAATTTGGGAAATGACAGGTGTTCTGGAATAGCTGTATTTTGTAGAAATACAGTAAATATATTAGATGCAACTTTAGCAAAAATGGGAAGATTAACCATTGTAGTATTAAAATGGAAAAAGCAAGCATATATATTTAAAACAATATACACTTATACTGATTGTAAAGAAAGGTAGATCTAATGTCATCATAATTTAGACTATATAGTGAAACATAGGAATTTTGTAATAACAGCACCCTTTAATTGTGATGTAAGAGGCAAGCATAAAAGGAAAAAAAATAACATAAGAAGCATGTTAGAAGTTATAAGATGTGATAAGTTAAAACTATGGGACAAAAATTCATGGACTTACAAAAGGGGTATGTCTAGAACTGAAACAGATTATTTTATAATATCAGAAGTTTTAGTTATAGGACAGGGAGAGGTAGTTCAAATAGGATTTTCAGAGTATCTTGCAATATGCCTAGAGATAAAGGAAATCATTGAACATATAAAATGGGCAAAGGAATAAAAAGATACATTAAAAGCATAGAATTAAGAAGGACAATATTATTAATAGTTAAAGAGACTGTTTTTTCAATGGAAAATTTTCTTGGAAACTATGAAAAAAAGTCTGCAACTCGTACATTGTTTATGTGACAAAAGCACTTAACAGGAAAACAAACAAGAAAATGTGTGTATAATTTCAAAGAGCTGAAAAGAGAAACTTTAAAAGGACATTTGAAAACTTCATTTAAAGAAGTACTGGACATTGAAAAAGTGTATGATAAAAAGGATTTATGGACTGGCAAATAGGATTGTAATATTGTGCTAAAAACAGAAAGAGAAAAAATATACATATACCAAGCATGGTAAATGTGGAGGGAAATAGGAGAGCCATAAAATACAGGAGACAACCAAAAATATGTTTTTGTGCAAAAAAAGGGCATTTGATAAGTAAGTGTGATAAAAGAAAATATTCCCCGGGATTCATAAAGCTTGTGCCAGGTGCAGGCATAGTGTCAGTGTTTTAACACCAAATGAGGCCGCCGAGCGATCCAGGTACGAGCTACTCCCATGTGCACTACCAGCGTACGCAACGCCCACACAACTCCTGGGCCCTGTATGCTAATTACCCCATGGGCAGCAGTGTAGCATGCAAATGAAGGTATGTAGCACTCCAGAAAGTGGTGCAGGCATAGTGTAAGCATGCAGAAATGTAAACCGTAGAAAACGGTTTACATTTTTGCAAACATAAAATCGGAGCCATGACAGCCCGCCAAACACATGTATTATATTGTGAATATATGCCAATGGCTAAATATATAGCCATTGGCATAAAAAATGTACAAAATTTTAAATTAACATTTAATATATATATAGTAGCACTATCATAGGTTCATAGGTTCATAGGTTTATACTAGGCTATCTGCCCTAAGGCATTTATAAGCCTAGCCCAAATTATTGTGACTTACACCACCCCTTATATGAAAAAATACTGTGCCCATTAGTTTGTTGTGCCTCTGTCCAGCAGTGACACAGAGATGATTCCCGGGGTAAACCTACGATCTCCCATCCACAGGTCTAGATTTCTCTTGAACAGAGTCAGCGAGGTGCTCTGCCTCACATGGACCGGGATTTTATTCCACAGCATAGGGAGTCTCTGAGTGATAAATCTATCCCTCCAGCACGTCCTATTTATATCCGTGCTAAGGTTTAAGTCGCTTGCTCTAGTGGTTTTGGTGGATTTGTATTTTTTGAGGTGGAGCATGTCCATTAATTCCGGTTGGACATGGCCTTGTATGTCAGGCACATGTCACCTCTGAGCAGACGGTATGAGACTGAATAGAGCTGGAGTTTCTTCAATCTGGCAGCATATGACAGATTTTGGAGTCCCTTTATCCTTTTGGTGAGGAACTTTTGGGGTCTCTCAATTGCTGCAGATGTCGGGTGAGATACATCCCGAATGGGGCATTGTACTCGATCATTGGTCTGATAAGTGAAGAGTACAGGGAACAATGACCTCACTAGATCTGGATGTGAATCCTTCATGATCAGGTGGGCAATGTAGAAGGTCTTTTTAACCACTTTAGCAATGTGAGTGTCAAAAGAAAGGCCACTGTCAACCTGGGTCCCCAGGTCCCTGATAACCTCTTCTGTGCTTAGTGGATTGCCACCTATATGGTAGCTTGGGGTTACCTTGTTTTTCCCGAAGGGTATGACTATACATTTTTTGGTTAACTTCAGGCCATGGCTCTGGCACCAGCTATCTGTTTCCGTGAGTCCCTTCTGAAGGATATCTGTGTCCGATGCACTTTCCACTATGGCCCAGTTTGCAGTCGCCTGCAAACTTTGTCAGCCAAAGTCCTCCCATGTTGGCCTGTACTTCTGAGAAGTAGATGCCAAACAATAGGGGCCAAGGACCGAGCCCTGTGGGACACCACTTGTGAACCGCTTCAAGTCTGACACAGCGCCAGCAAGTCTAACCCTGTGCGTTCTGTCCTTAAGCCAGTTTGCAACCCATCTTGTGACATATGGGTTTACATTTAAGCTGGTAAGTTTTTCTACAATACCCGAGTGGGTATTGTGTCGAAAGCCTTTGCAAGGTCAAGGTAGGCTGTATGGACTGCCTTTCCTCATCAATGGCCTTGGTGACTGTTTCAAGAAGTCGACCAAGTTCAAAAGGCATGATCTTCCCTTGACAAAGCCAAACTGGGTCAGGTCCAATGTCTGCAAGTCCCCTATATCTTTGTTTATGAGCTCCATTATGATCCTCTCCATAGCTTTGCAAACTAGACTTGTTAAGCTTATGGGGCGGTAATTACCAGGGTCCGAGAGGCGCCTTTGTGGAGTGGGACCACAGTTGCCGTACGCCACTCCTTGAGCACGTATCCTGTGGTAAGGCTGAGATTAAACAGCTGCCTTATGTGCGGGTTTAATTCCTCATTTAGCTCATGTAGCACACAGCCGGGGACACCATCCGGTCCCATTGATGCTGTGTTTTTAGCTTTAGAGAGAGCAGCTTTCACCTGCGCATTTGAGATATCGTGACGTGGAAGCGCAGGGCAGCAGTGCGCAAAGGTGCTCGCAAGGAAAATATAAAAATATAGAATAAAACTGCAATGAAGCACATATCATGATGTACCCATAATAGTCAATGGCAGGCAAGCTACACCATACTATGGTGCAAGGGTTGCTAAGGGGCTGCGACAGTGTTATGCATGGTAGCTAGGAATTAGTAGGCAATGCCATGCAAATGAGAAGAGTAATAATGAATCACAGATGCCCTGCTGGTGTAAGGATGCGCCTCACAGCATAGCGTTTTAACACCGAGGTGTGCCCTTGAGATAAAGATGACATCAAGAGAAGGGTGTGTCGCCATTGCTGTAAGCACATTGGAGCATTGCTAAACCAGTTTGCCCCTAGCTAGGCAAAGCTGCAGGATAGGGTTGTGTTGAACTGGCCATAGCTATGCTTAGCTGAGAGTACACAAGGTAACCGACTATGCATGTGAACGGAGATGAAAACACATGTAAACATGGTAAACGGGTTTGCGCGTCATGCACTGCAGCTGAAAAAGGAAGGATATAGGAAAGAAATAAGGAAATGCTGCAGCAGTGAAATTGGAGTACAAATATCTAATTAACACGTAGGAGCCTACAGTGGGCCATTGACAACAGCTAACAAGGCTGCAAGCAGCTACCTGCAGAACAAGAAAGGGGAGTGGCTGTACTGCAAAGAAAACAGTAAAGTGTCAAAGCAGAACAAAGCCGATTTGCAGTATATCAGCTACAAGAAACAATTTGCCATGACTGGGTAGAGAAAGTACAAAACAAGAAAGATGGCAGGTGGATGCATGCCTGATAATGGGAGAGGATCCAGGTTTAAAAGTGAATTAAAGGGAAACAGATTAATCAAGTCAGGCAAGCATATCTCCACAGTAAAGGCCCCACACTTGCAGTACTTATAGCAAAACCCATAATTAACACACCCTGCAGCTGAAATAGCTCATACACACCCACTGACATCAGTAGCATCCATAGCACAATAGTATAAAGTGTGAAATCACCTCACACACATTTGTGTATTCCCATACACTCTGTACCAGTGATGTATACAGACGGGGAACTTTTAGTATGTACATGTTAGGGCTGCCATAGCTTTGATCCACCAGCATGTGCTGGAGACTGAAGGTGGTGTGGAGGATGATGCACACAACCACCTTAGGCACCAAATGAGGAGGAGAGTGTTCAGACCCAGGGTAACCTACCAGGGGTACATGATCTGGAGATAGTAGAGCACTATAGAGTGGACATGGACATCCTACAGCAACTTGTGGAGCTCTGCCGGCCACGCCTCAGAGCCAGAACAAACAGAGGGGATCCCATCCCTGTGAATACAAAGGTATGTATAAGCCAGAGAATACTAGTTACAGGTACCTTTCAAAGATGAACTGGGGATATCATGAGGATCTCACAGGCATCAGTATCCAGGGTACTACAGCAGTTCCTGGATGCCATGTTACCACATGCCAATGAGCACATATACTTCCCCTGAAATCAGGAGGAGTTGGCCAGCAATATGTGTCTTTTCTACCATGGGGCAGAATACCCGGAGGTACTGGGTGCAATAGACTGCATGCACATACACATCAAGTCACCACCTGGTGAGCAGGGTAGGTGCTACATAAACCACAAGGGATACCCCTCCATCAACTTCCAGGTCATGTGCATTGCCCAGGGCATTATCATGGATGTGTGTGCTAGCAGCCCTGGAAGCTATCATGACTCCCACATCTGGCATGCCTCACAGCTGTATCAGTTATTTGCCGGGGGGGGGACATCCCAAATAGCCACCTGGTGGGGGATGCTGGCAATGCCCTGGAACCGTGGATGATGACTCCCATCAGAAATGCACACACACCCATGCAGGAATGCCATAATGAGGCAAATGCACAAACCAGAATCATCATAGAGCATGTGTTTGGGATGCTGAAATCATGGTTCTGTTGCTTGAACATATCTGGTGGAGCTTTGCAGTACCCTCAGGCATGTGTGGCCACATCTTCATAGCATGTGTCATGCTACACAATATGAACCTGCGGAAACAGCTACAGCAGGGACAGAATGGTGAAGGCCCTCACAGCCCACCACCATTGCCAAGGGCCCTACAGGCACAGAGATACTCAGACCACGAACACACTGAGCCAGCCCCGGTAGGCAGACTGAGGTGTGCACAGTATGCCCATGCCTTGGCAAAGAGGGAAGGTATAGCACACACACTGACAGTGTAGGCACCTAGGGACTGACACCTTTCTCCACCTGCACACACAGTAAAAATGGATGGCACACACACATGACTACCTGTAAATTGTCATGTATAGGCAGTCCACTGTGTGCATCCAACATAGGCAGTCCTCAACTACTGCACACACAACTGCCATTGGCACAATGTAAATCAACACCTGAACAATAAATTAAGCTATCAGCATGTGCTGATACTGTATGTATAGATTCAAAGGTAGGTACTTGTCCAACTGCCAGAGGCCATTCATAAGCCCAGCCAAAATGTGTCAGCTTTTGCCACACCTTTGATTCATTAACTGTCCCTCTGTGGAGCAGAGCCAATGGCGGGATCTCTGGAGTGCATCTACGGTTCCCCATCCACTCCTCAAGGTTTCTCTTGCAGAGTGTTAGTGAGGGGCTCTGTATAATGTAGTTAGGGATGTTGTTCCAAAGTATGGGGAGTGTCTGTGACAGGAAGCTGTCCCTCCAGCATCTTTCAGTTATTGTTGTGGCAAGGTTCAGCTCAAGACAGTGTGTGGCTCTCTGTGACATGGATTCCCAAAGGTGGAGCATATCCATCAAGCCTGAGTTTGACATGGCTGTGTTGGCCAGCAGAGATGATCTCTGGGCAAATGAGATGCCACTGAGTAAAGCAAGAGTTTATTCAGTCTAGCTGCATAGGCCATATGTTGGAGGCCAGTATTCTCCTTGGCGAGGTACATTCGTGGACCTCCCAGCTGTTGGAAGTGTGTTCTGAGGTACATCCCAAATGGGTTATTATAACCTATGATGGGAATGATGAGTGACGAGTAAAGGGGCACTATAACCCCAGTATGTCTAGATGGGAATCCTTTAGTAATCAGATGGCCAACATCGAAGGATGTCCTAACTACTGTGGAGATATGATTGTCAAAGGGGAGATCACTATCCACCTTAGTCCCCAGATACCCCATTATCTCATCTGTATTAAAGTGGCTGCCACTAATGTGTTAATATGTGGGTGCTTAATACTCCACAATGGAATGACCATGCAGTTAGTGGCATTTGGCTGAAGGTAGTGATGTTGACACCCTGTGATGGTCTCTGTGAGGCCCCATGAGGGAAGTCTGTGTCAGCTGAACTATCAATCATGGCTCCCAGTTTACAGTCATTGCCAAACATAGTCTGCCATAGTCCACCTGTGTTTGCCTGTACCTCTGAGAAGTATATGCCAAACAGTAGGACTCCCAGGACTAAGTCCTGTGGGATACCAGTTGTGACTGGTCAAGAGTTGGACCTGGAGACCGCTAGTCATTCCATGTGGGTTCTGTGTGTAAGCCCGTTGGTAACCCAACCTGTGATGTATGGGTGTATGTACAGGCCGGTGTGCTTATCAATAATACCCGAGTGGGACATGGTGTCAAAAGCCTTGGCGAGGTCCAGGTAGTATGTGTGAACCACCTCCCCCATAATCTAATGTCTTGTTGACTATACGTAAGACGTCAAACAGGTTCAATAGGCATGAACCACACTCAACCAAGCTGACCTGGGTTGGGTCACGTGTTCGGAGGTTACCAATGTCTTTGTTAATGAGTGCCATGAGGATGCAATCCATACCATTGCAGACCAGGCTAGTCAGGCTTATGGGGTGGTAGTTACCATGGTCAGTTGTGATTCCAACTTGATATATTAGAATAACCATTGCCACGTGCCACTGTATGGGCATGTAGCCTGTGGAGAGGCTGAGGTTGGAAAGCTTAATTAGGTGGGGGGTCAGGTTGTCTTGTACAGTTTGCAAGATGCAGTCTGGGACAACATGTGCCTCCATTGACACTGTGTTCTGCTGTTAGAGAGGGCCATTTCCACCTGTGTGTTTCTGATGTGTGGGATACTGTACCTTTTTGGTAGTGTTGTGGGCTCTTTAGGGGGTGAAGTATGCACTGAATATATCTGCAAGGATGTTGGTGATATAAGTAGGCTCAGCAGATTTTGTGCTATATTTCACCCGCACAGTGCAAATCTGTGTGTCACGATTTAGATCCTTGACATAGCCAAAGAAGGCTTTGTGGTTATCTTTCAAATCCTTGCGTATTCTCCTGCTGATGTTAGCCTTGGATGATATCATGAGGGACCTATGTATCATACTAATAGTGGTCACAGATGTCTGCCTTTCATGGGATTTGCTGTTTGTCTGGAACACTGTCCTACTTCTGTAGTATAGCCTGTTTATTGTAGAGGTCCACCAGTCTGGTGTCCTTGTCTAGGAGGAGTGAGTCTTGATTTACCAGTGATGGCACGATCCATACATCCGTGTAGGTGCTTATAGACTGCATTTGTAAATCTGTCTGTATCTTGAGCAGTGTTTCTCCTTAGCGTGGGGGCTGTGAAACCCCCGACCCCTGTTACTAGCAGTGTAAATTTAGCTGTAGGGAAGGTATACACTGTGGTATCCGTGGGTGGGAGAGATGCTTGGGTGTGGAAACAGTGAATAATTCATGGTCAGATCTAACAAGTGACTGGTTAACCTCCACTGTGGTGCACCTGTTTCCCATGTTGGTGATGACCACTTCTTGTATGTTTCCACCCCTTGTTAGGGAGGTTACCACCTGATACAGGGCATATGAGGTGATAAATTCCAGGAAGCGCTGGGCCTGGAAGTGAGTACTGGAGTAAGTTTCCCAGTTAATGGTATGCTAGTTGACACTGACCAATGCCAGGGTGTGCGTTAGGACTGTCATGTTCTCCACTGTCTTCAGGTAGGTGGAGTGGTGGTCCTGGGTCATGGAGGGTGATCCATAGCAGGCCACAGTTTACATTGCAGTTGTGGCTGATGTTAGCTGCACATGGATGATCTCAGAGGTATCATGCTGCCCCACTAACCTGGAGGTGTAGGTATCCCTGATGAATATGGATACACCCCCTCCATGTCTGTGTCAGTCCATGTTCTGTGAATGAAATGTGTAGTATGGATTGTAGTCTGGTAGTGCTGGTGTGCTCTCAAGAGCCTTAAGACAGATCTCAGTTACTGCACAGATGTCGATGGTGTCCATCCTAAGGAGTGCTGTGAGTGCATGCATGTTGTGATCACAACCCCTGGTGTTGAGTAGCATAACCCTCACTGATTCTGCTATTGTGCTGTTTATGGAGCTGGTATTTACCTTCAAGACTCTCCTAAATAAGGCACCATGGGAGCGCCAATAGCCTTGGCCAGTATTCCAAAGCCTAAGGCTGACACATAGCCTGGTATGGTATTGTTGCATGCATGTTCCCCATCTGTGCTTGTTTTTCATCTCTCCTGTAGGTAACCTACTGGTAAGCGATAGAAAGCCTTAAACTTATACAAGTCTTCTAGCTAAGTATCAGTGTTCTGTATGTTCTTGCTGTACTTAACTGTTTCCTGACTACGTGGTGATTTTTCACTGTATATTGTGATCTGAAGGTCTGTTTATTCACATATTGATGCTGTGATGGACTGCACTTTAGAGAATCTGCCCAAGGGTAATTAGAAGCATAGCTACAGTGTGATGGCTTTCTCCGCACCATTGATGAAGTAACTGAGCCTCTGTCAAGCATAGCCAATGAAGCAATTCCAGGAAGAGTTGCTGGAAGCTGTTGAAGACTGTGGTTGTGGAGGGTGATAGGGGCACTTAGTGATCTAAAGAGGGCATGCTAATGTGACAATTCAACACCATTCAATTTCCCCAGTGGGTCTCACAGCTATCAAACTGGACAGGCTCCCCATCCTCCTGGCTGTGGTTCTGGGACACATGATCCTAGGGGTGTTTATTCTGTTACCCATTCACACAACAAGCTTTCCCCTTGAAGTGTGTCAGTGAGGGAATATGCCTAATGTAGTTAGGAATGTAATGTATTGTCTCACAGTGCATTTGTTATATGTTGTTATTTCAAGAGTAAGAGAAGCTCAGTGGGTTTGGGGGCCTCTGCCCTTTGCTTAGCCTAGCTTACACATAGAAATCATCTAAATAGAAAATTGGCAGAAGCAACGTTAATGTCAACAGTGTAATGGTTACAGCATCTGCATAGTATCTGTGCATTCGAAGTCCCAATCCTGATAAAGGCAGGGATGTTTATCATGGTAAAAAGTATACCTTGACCACAACTTGCATATGTAGGTAGTAATCGTCTGTATAATTAACATTCAAAACACCCATATAAACCCATGTGTGCTGGAGAGTACAGTCAACAGAGAATGCAAAGTTTTGTAAGCACATAGTGAGATGTTACTTCACTGACATGTATATAGCCTGAGTAGGTAGCGGATGTGGCCATGTTTGCATGCACAGGTTATATGTTACAAATTTTGTTTAACTGTGTTTAACCACTGCTATAATGTCACACAAACACTTTTAAACATGCTTACAACTGCTTAAATGAGCCTTAGTCCGGAGTAAAAAACATTTGTAAAGCATCATGGGTGTTGAACCCTGGACCATACACACTATAGTCATGGGACTTACAACTAAGCCATCTGAGGTGTATACATGTGTGATGGTCTTGAGATTGCACCTTATACCATATGCATTCCAATATAATGATCACAAATGGGACAGTCACTTTGTGTACATATGTATAGTACATTGTAATGTACTGTAGTATGTGAACCAACACATTCCAGTCTACATATGTATTACTGTTACAAATTAATATGAAATATATATATATATATATATATATATATATATATATATATATATATATATATATATGATACAGTTAAATAAATAGCCATATATAAACATCTATAGACACACTTTGTGACACAGAAACACTCCAAAGGAATTGGAGTGTACACAAAACACATGCAGCTCTGGTATTATAACTATTAATATAAACCTAATTCACCATAGAAGGGATGGTTGTTGTCTATGTGAAAATTGGGGTGGGGGAGGAATGATGGGTAATGAAATCATGCATCAAGGAGGGCCAGGGTCTGATATTCAATAAGTGAACTGGAGGGGTATGCATGGACTATGGGGACAATATAAAAAGGACACAAAACAAGAACATTTCTCATTCATAATACACCCTATCATGCCACATTGCAACACCTAATTTCACAAACATATGAACATTAACATGTATCAGACATATGTTCACCAACAGACTGTCAAATTTGTTTTAAGTAGTGAGGAATGCCTGTAGTAAAATGTATATTCTAAACACCATAACAATTATACATATCTCAGATGCCTTAGTGGTAAAGTCAGTGACTGTGGTCTTCAAGACCTGCAAGGACTGTTAAGTTATTTTGAGGGCCAGAATAAGGGCTGTTGGATGCAGGTGGATTAAAACACTCTTAAGCAGTTGTAAGAGGGATTCCACGGGTTTGCGTGATGGTAAGCGGTGCTGAAACACGGTAAACGGAGAAGTGCTTCACATGTTTAACCTTTGCTTAATGTCTCGCAGACCATGGGCAAACCTGCTTACATCCATTTAAATGTGCGTTGTTCATACTTTCCCTACCAGTGCCTACTCTGAGAGGTAAATAAATAACACCTTCCAGGAATAGAAACCACAACCATGTACTCCATCCTCAGAGTAACCTAACATGAAGCTACCAGGGATGTACCTATCCCACTTGTGTATGCAGACAGGTTAAAATGCAAAAGGGAGAAATGTGCTGAAATAGGACAACCCGCCATGTACCCAGTGAAAGGTGTATGCTCATATATATATATATATATATATATATATATATATATATATATATATATACATACATATATATATATATATATATATATATATATATATATATATATATATATATATATATATATATATATATATATATATATATATATATATATATACATATATATATATATATATATATAGAGAGAGAGAGAGAGAGAGAGAAAGAGAGACATAGAGACATGTCGATATATACAGATCTACATATATATGTAGATATTGATAGCAAAAAAGTAAACACTGCTACCTGAAGGTCCCACTTCGTAAACGGAATAAAAAATAATCTGGATATAAAAACGGAGGCGGACCAACACGACAAAATAAAATAAAATTCAAATTTATTTATAAAAGATGAGCTCTTTTGCGTACTCCCATGGTACGCTTCATCAGATCTATTTTAACAAATAAAACACTGGCATTATAAGCATTTTCATTAATTGGGAAATTCAGGATCAAGTAATCAATTAGTCAATTAAACAATCATTGAACATTTAGACTAAAGTCTTAGTAATAATATTGATCAAGTATTAAGCTTCTAATGCAACTCTGAATAAAAAACATTGTTAACGCATCATTAGAATTTATATTCAAAAACACTAAAAACATAAAATTATAAAATTAATACTTATGAGATGCATTCTTAATAATAACATAAATTAATATGATATAAAATCATAGTAAATGTGTATATGAATTTATTTATACTATTCATAATGGCTTAACATAAAAATGGAAATATATGAGAATGTATGTATAAAAATACGTATATATGAATATCCTTATTTTATTATCAAACAAGTAACTAGAAATCTCATGATACTCAATAATTTAATATTTGAATATATTATAATAAAATAAAATAAAATTAAAAATTAGGCTGAAATTTGAAAATAATCTTAAACTAAAAATGTAATAAATATATTTAAATATATTTAAATATATTTAAATAAATATATTTAAATAATATATATCCCATTCATTTTAACTTACGTGCTTCAAGTAATGGTTTAATACTAATAAATTGATTGAGGCCTGGATCTTGATGTGCTCTCAATTTTAATATCCATTGAAGTTCTATTGTTTTTAAATTATTCATATTGTTGCCACCTCTTTTGTTAAGGGGTACTACTTGAAGTACTCTAAATTTAAAACTATGACCTGTATAAAGCATAGAATGTTTGGCTAAAGCATTATGTTGGTCTAATTTTTTAGTGTCATATGTGTGGTTATAAATCTTATCCTTCAGTCTCCTAGTGGTCATGCCTACATAAAAGGCATGACATTGACCACAACTGGCTAGATATATAAGGTTAGTATCATTACAGGAGGCAAAGAATCTTGAGTCAAATTTATAGTTCAAAGTAGGATGTATAAATATCTGTTCTTTAGAAATCATATTACACATATTACATTTACCACAGGGAAAGGTACCATATGTCTTAGGAGGTCTAAACTGCCTAACTTCTGGATAGCTGTGTTCAATACAGAGTAGCCTTTTTAAGTTCTTACTATTTCTGTAAGTAAAACTCGGTTTTATGCCTACTATCCTCATTATGTCAGTATCTGCTGTAAGTGTATTTAATATATTTATTACATTTTTAGTTTAAGATTATTTTCAAATTTCAGCCTAATTTTTAATTTTAATTTTATTTTATTTTATTATATTATAATATATTCAAATATTAAATTATTGAGTATCATGAGATTTCTAGTTACTTGTTTGATAATAAAATAAGGATATTCTTATACATATTTAAACATTAAACAATGGTTTAAACATTTAATATGGTTTTATATCATATTAATTTATGTTATTATTAAGAATGCGTCTCATAAGTATTAATTTTATAATTTTATGTTTGTAGCATTTTTGAATATAAATTCTAATGATGCTTTAACAATGTTTTTATTCAGTGTTGCATTAGAAGCTTAATACTTGATCAATATTATTACTAAGACTTTAGTCTAAATGTTCAATGATTGTTTAATTGATTAATTGATTGCTTGATTCTGAATTTCCCAATTAATGAAAATGCTTATAATGCCAGTGTTTTATTTGTTAAAATAGATCTGATGAAGCATACCGTGGGAGTACACGAACGCGCTCATCTTTTATAAATAAATTTGAATTTTATTTTATTTTGTCGTGTTAGTCCGCCTCCGTTTTTATATCCAGATATATGTAGATATATAGATAGGTTAAAAACATCTACACATCTATGGAGGTACAGATAAATGTATGCAATAATATTTCTCTCTCTCTCTCTCTCTTTCTATATATATATATATATATATATATATATATATATATATATATATATATATATATATATATATATATATATATATATATATATATATATATATATATATATATATATATATATATATATATGTGTATATATATATATATATATATATATATATATATATATATACACACACCTGCAGGAATGCATGGATCGTGCTATCCCAAATAAAACCAAGAGTCACTCCTCCAAAAACAGGAGACCGGCCTGGTGGACCCTGGCCATAAATAAGCTATACAACAGAAGGAGGAAGCTACTACATGACAGAGCAAAATCCCAAAAAAGGAAGGCATCTCTGATCAGTATTAGCAAGAAACTTCGATCCCTCATAAAATCATCAAAGGCCAGTTTCGAAAGAAAAATTGCCCTAGACACAAAAGTTAATCACAAGGCCTTCTTTATTTATGTCAGAAACATGGGCAGAAACTCCCAGATATGCTCTGAATTGTTGCATAACTGTACAAAATATACCGAACCTACAGACATAGCCAACATCCTGGCAGACAGATTCAGCACAACCCCCCCCTTCCCCCCCAAAAGAGCAAATGCCTATCCCAACTGAATGTAACCTCCCTGACATCAATGATGCACAGGTGAAAGCTGCCCTCTCCAAAGCAAAAAACACAGCATCTATGGGACCGGACGGTGTCCCAGGCTGTCTTACATGAGCTCCAAGAAGAACTGAACCCTCACATTAAGTCACTGTTCAAACTTAGCCTTACTACAGGATATGTACCCAAAGAATGGCGTGCAGCTACAGTGGTCCCACTCCACAAAGGTGGTGCCACAACGGACCCTGGAAACTATCGCCCCATAAGCCTGACTAGTCTGGTCTGTAAAGCTATAGAGCGTATTATCATGGAACTCATAAACAAAGACATTGGGAGCCTCCAGACACTGGACCCTACCCAATTCGGCTTTGTAAAGGGCAGATCTTGCCTCTTAAACCTAGTTGATTTCTTTGAAACAGTTACCAAAGCCATAGATGAGGGCAAGGTAGTCCACACACCCTACCTGGACCTCGCAAAAGCCTTTGACACAATACCCCACTCGGGCATCATAAATAAGCTTACTAGCTTAAACATCAACCCCTATATCACAAGATGGGTTGCAAACTGGCTCAGAGATGCAACCCACATGGTCAGAATCGCAGGTGCCATGTCTGAATCCAAACCAGTTACAAGTGGCGTCCTACAGGGCTCAGTTCTTGGACCTCTCTTGTTTGGTATATACTTCTCTCAGGTTCAGGCTAACACAGGGGGATTATGGCTGACAAAGTTCACAGATGACTACAAACTGGGAGCCATAATCGAATCTCCAGCTGACACAAGCATCCTGCAAATGGGTCTCACAGAGATAGATGCTTGGTGCCAGAACCACGGCCTCAAGCTAAATGCTAAAAAGTGCATAGTCATCCCCTTCGGGAAAAACAAGGTGCCCACAAATTACCACATAGGTGGTAATCCATTACGTGCAGAAGAAGTAATTAGAGATTTGGGGACCAACATAGATAGTAATCTCTCCTTTGATAATCACATTGCCAAAGTGGTTAGAAAGACCTTCTATATAGCCCACCTTATCACGAAAGGGTTCGCATCTAGATCAAGAGAGGTCATTCTGCCCCTCTACTCATCACTCATCAGGCCCATAATTGAATACAATGCCCCTTTTGGGATGTACCTTACCCGACACCTGCAGCAACAGGAGAGACCCCAAAAGTACCTCACCAAGAGGATCATGGGCTACAAACAGATGTCCTATGCAGCTCGACTAAAGAAACTCCAGCTCTACTCAGTTGCTTACCGCCTACTCAGAGGCGATCTATGCCTGACATACAAAGCCATGTCAAACCCAGAATTAATGGACATGCTCCACCTCAAAAAATCCAAGTCCCTTAGAGCTACACACTCCAGGGACCTAAACCTCAGCACAAAAATAAATAGGACATGCTGGAGGGACAGATTCATTTCCCAGAGGCTCCCCTTACTCTGGAATAGAATCCCAGTTCATGTTAGACATAGCCCCTCGCTGACCCTCTTCAAGCGAAATTTGGATGCGTGGATGGGAAATCACAAATTCACCCCTGGGATCTCTCCTGTGTCCCTGCTAGACCGAGGCAGAGTAAACTAATCTTAAAAGGGTACCTTCTGTGACTACTTTACAGAGGCATAGTAGGTTAATCTAATAGGGAGGCGGAAAGCAAATACACTCTGGCTAGGTTTATAAATGCCCTAGGGCAGATAGCCTAGTATCTACCTATGAACCTATGAACCTATATACCCAGAGAAGGAAACAGACCTGTAGACACTTGCATCATCTGTAATAAACTAACACGATGTGATGTGCTCCTCAGAGGAGGATTGCTGCTAAAGGTAGTTAAAATATTTCCGTAATAGCCAGTGTTGTCACATCTATAACACAAATATTTACATGTGACCATCACTGTCTAAAACATCTTCATAAGAATTAAGTAAACTAAATACAGTACTTGGTACTTGTAGTACTGAATGCTCATACAGGCATGTCCACTAGTCAGCTACTGGCGTTTACTAATGTCGGCTATGTGTATGTGGTCATCCTGGGGGAAAGTAATCTCTATGCCATGTACACTGCCAGACCCACCTAACACCATGCCCCACACATTGTTTGGGATGCAGCTACAGGGGTAAGCTGGAATGCAGTCCAGTCTACAGCCATGACTGGACTGGACAGTCATGAGGTGTAGGTTAACACATGCAACTCATCATCACAAACACCACATACCCTTACCAGAACACAGTAAGGACACCCACACACACTATCAGACATCACACACATTCACAGATAAGTATCTGGCCAAATAAATGATCTCCCAAGCTGGAAGAGACAGACAACAAAATACACAAACTGCATGAGATAGTTTGCATAATTGTGCCACACCTCAGAACACATGGCTGGAAACACGCCCAATAGTACTCATTTATGAATGCAAACTCTAGCACTATGTTACACTCCAAACTATACGAGGGCATACATACATACTGTCAGCTGCCTGTCTGCCATGATTAGCCACATACCCATACACTCAGACCACCTTTTGAACTATACACATGGCTATGGCATATTCCATGTTGTTGTGCAGGACCTGTGATGCAGTAGCCTGGACTGCATGGAAACACATGTAGGAACTTTCAGTTCTTGTAGCCCATGCAGGTATGTCCCAAGGCCTGGGTAGCATTCTGGCCAGAATTATACTGCAGTACAGGGACAAAAGGATTGTATTCCACAATTGTCTAGTATAGTGGTACATGTCAAAGGGTATCTAGTATCTGTCTGCCTGGGATAACATGGTTGACAGACCATGATGCTTTGCCAGACAATGCCTACACCTGACACCGCTGGGAATCTGGATACTGCCTAGGGCTCATGCTTTCCCTATAGTGCTTTCATCATGCACAGTTCAAGTGAAGGATCACTGCTGTTACAGGGACAGCCAAGCAATAAACTACGAGTCTCACTACATGATGATACATGTCAGAAACACTATATGGACATACATATGTCAATCCCAAACATGGAGAACATATCTGTGCAGTGGCTGAAACATGTTTCAACACTCGGGAGAGCACACCTGCATGACCATGCACATACATCACCTCTTGCCCATTATCCTTTATTGGAACACACACAGGCTGCAGGTGTGTCCATATTCCTGAAGGATATGTACACCCCCAGGCTAGTTGCGCTTGCATAACTTCAGATGCATTTTGCTGAGCAACGACCTTTGTGTCAAAGTGGAATTCAAATTGTACCTTGCAACAGATCACCCCCCCCCCCATGCCACGGATTTCCCAACTGTCAAAATGTGCTATAATAGGGAAGATTAGGTCTGAGACAGAAAACCATAATAATGACTACTCTCAACTATTCCATTATGAACTGGGAAGACTTCTCATGTGCCAACACCAGCGCTCAATGCATGTTGGATTCCATCAACCCCAATGACCTGGGTCACAGTAGTGACATAAACAGGGCTAACAGTATGCTACACATAGTCTCCAATTCCAATACCAATGTTATGTTTCTTAAGAGCAAAGTGGTGACTGTCATGGCACCCATGCAGATGGACAATGCATGTACAAATGTTGAGTCTTACACAAATGAACCTTAAGCAGTCACATACGTGCAGTGATTGTGCCACTGAAACAGAACCAAGATTCAACCAAACACAAACAAGAAGGCAAACTGGTGGTACCATGCTTTAAACTGTACCACAGAAGGTAGTAACTGTTGCAAGAGTGAACACACATGAGTGTAGGTGATCCCTGGTCAGCCTCAGTAATATGCACATACACCATATAAAACCACACAAAGCTACTGTGAAATTAATCAGCCACATATTATGAGGCCAAGCACAGAGCATTCTATAGCTGTGTCATTAATGGTAATGGCAACGATACGACTTGCCATGCTGCACAGCACTATGGCGTGGGAAGTACTGTACCTACAGAAATAGCACCTGCTCATCCAGATAGGGTCTTGGAGAACCTACACCCACTCCCACCTTTACCCCAAACAGGTACACTTAATAATATATCCATGAACACTACAGGGCCCCTGTAATAACAAGTATGCAGGTGCAAGGTGCACTCTCTAAAGCCATACATACAGCTTTCATGTGACCTGTCAACATCCCAGGGTGCATCCTACACAAATATAAGAACAAACAGCTATCCACATACACATCACATTCAATCATAGCTCCATGTCAGGCTGTGTACACACTGAATGGTGCACAGCAACAGTTATCACACCCAACAAAGGGGGAGACACCACTGATAATGGAAAGTAGTGCACAACTACCTGGCTGAGTCTGGTCTGTAAGGCCATAAACCGTGATCAGCGTATTTGATGTACTCTGTACAGATGTAGATGACAGTATGGTTGATTTACACTGCATATCATGACCTTGCCAGGTCATAGGACACCATCACCCATACTGTTTTCCAGCTACACTCAGTAAACTAGGTGTATATTCCTATGCCACAGGAGTGGTTGGCAACTGGACTGCTGGCAGAACCAACACTACAAAAGTTGTCTGACTAATGCACGCACATCAAACCAGTACCAGCCACTGTAATACAGGGTTCATTCCTGGTACTCCCTCTCTTTGCTGTCTATATCACACAGCCTAACACAGAAGGCATCTGCCTATTGATGTTTGCAAATGACTATGAACTAGGAGCAATAGCTGACTCAATGTATGCTGCATTCAACATACATAAGGGCCTTTGTGTGTCAGATGTGTGGTGTGTGACGTATGGCCACAATCTGACAGCTTAGTATTGCATTGACATCCCCTATGTTAAAAACCCTGTACCCATGAACTATCACATAGGCAGCGGTCAACATAATGGCAGCTGTGTGTGTATGGGATGCAGCTGGACAGCAGTCTTTCCTTTGATAGTTACTTCACCACACCAGTCAGGTAGTTGTATGTGGCACACCTAATCATGATAGGGTGCCATCCAGGAATATAGAGATAATTGCTCAGCCATACTCAACACTCATGTGACCCATAATAGATCACATATTTCCTTTAAGGGTTATTGCCCAGGTGTAGATGGCCTACACTGTCCTTCCCAATCCCTAGCTCCAATATATAGCATGCTGCCTACGATGAATAAAGCCATGTCCAACCCAGAGGTGCCGGACATGCTACACTTAACACATCCTGATCCCAAATAAACACATACTTCATGGACATCCACCTTTCTAGTACAAAGATCACAACATGCCTGAGAGACCTCTGTCCCATACACTTAACATACTCTTGCCATACTATGCATCCCTGTCCAGCAAAGCTGCACATCGCCCCATCTCTGTGACATGGTGTGATGACTTCATGCCAAATATATAAGTAACCCTGTGGATCAGTTCTGTGACACTGCATGAACTGGCCACTAAACCTTACCTGTCTGTTGCCTACAGCTAGGTAACCTGTCTGCCTAGGCTCATAAATGGCGTGCAACACAGGCAATACAGGCAATGCATGGCAATACATGGCAGGATGCTGCACAGCTGTACAGTGCCATGTAGATGTATATGGTAAAACACATACATGCTTGCAAGTCTGCAGGGTCACAGGTCATGTCCCTAATGACTATGTATGTCTATATATGTGACATATACACAGCATTAAAGTTAACTGCATTAATGTGAGCACATCTGGGCATATGTAAAGACACCAGTACAGGCAAACAGACATGCCCACGTCAATACAACATCCACGTGGGGTATGAGCAATGTCATCACATGACACACACACATATATGGTGATAACATCACATCACCAGTAAGTGTGAAATGTGTGTGACTTATACATGTCAGTGGTGTTGGTGTCATGTAGATTTGCAAAGACGTATTTGTAATCTTAATAAATGTGATAAACATGTATGGTCAGCTGTACTTCTGTACTTCTCTGTCAGTTACTGTGACCTGTCTCCATCATTATGTCTTCCAGGTATGCCACGTAGCAGGCTGCAAGCATACACCCACTTGGAGGGTGAGGTCCTCATCCCATTCCTCCTCGACAACCATATAACACTCTTCAGCCATGTGCCACAGGATGCACAGCAGCGGGATGCCCTGTGGGACGAACTCTGCAGGAGGGTAAATGATGTTGGTGGTCACAATTGCACCTATCAGCAGGTGCACCGACATTGCACTGACCTCATAAGATGGGCAAAACAATGTGCTAATGCAGTTGCCAGGGAACAAGGTGCAACAGGAGGGGGGCCACTCACCCAGCCCCCACTCACACATACCGAGGAGCTACTGGCCAACCTGGGGACACCTGCAGACCTCCATCCACAAGCTTTAGCTGGTATTGTGGAGGTGGGTGTCTCTCAACCACTGAGCCTGGAGTGGCCTGGTAAGTCAGTACTGCACATATAAGACAACTATATTTCACATAGTTACATGTGTTGCAGTACAATATGTAATGCAACATCATATACAAGGCATGTATGCACACAAGCCACATACTATAGTCTGCTACTCTATGTATGCACAGATGTGCATACTCCATAGTATAGTGTGTTGTACTGGCATATGTGCTAACATGGACATTGCACCCTGTAGCTATCACACAGGTGTGGATAATGATCTTACTGCTGTGACACCCCTGTTTTAGTACCTCTGGCATTTTGCAGCGACAGCAGCCTGTGTTAGGTGAGATTGTTGTTATTTACCAGGCTTGATAATGCACAGATCATATCAATCACAATCTATCTGCCATAACACACGTACACATAATGTATGGTGGTCCTGTTAATAGACACTGGTCAGACCTGCAATGCATCACAGTGGTTACCCATGTGAAACAATTGAAGACTATATGAAACACCTACATTAAACCTTCCAAACTGTCATTGCCAGATGTGTGGACAACTGTGAATACAATGGTGGAGGTGTGTTTCACTGTAGGGACAGGTACTACATATCAACATTACACATGTTGAGAATACAAACAGTACTGTACAGAGAGCATATGTGTGCACACACTCTAAATGTGTTGGAGCTGGAGTATGACCGTCCCACAGGATACACCCTTGTGGATTATACCCTTCCTATGAATGTTATACAATGTCATGTGCTATCTGACAAGTCCATGACATGTAGTGGGCTGACTGCAACATTGCCCAACTATTCTGCAAAACATGATGTCTCTCATCCCATACATACCACCCTTTGACTGCATAACCCTGTCCTCAGTGGAGCATAGGAAATCTATGGGTGTGTCATATGAGATAACATTGACATGTAAAATAAGATGGACATCACAACCATTGGAAAGAACATGTGTACACATGACCATGGAGGATGGCCAGAGACATGAAGCAACACACACAGTAGAAGTGATGTACATGTGTGTACACCCTGATGTACATTGGCTCAACACAATACAACTATGGCCTTTGTGTAATGGTGATATTGCAGATGTGAAACACTAAACATCATACAGGCCTGTGCACAGCTTGCATAGGCATAACATGAAACCACCACATAACATATCTTGAGCTTCTTGAGTGTGTCACGACATGAAAGCATTCACCTATACAGTATCCAACTACATACATGTGTTGCACAACATATACATACAGCCACATCAGGCCACAGATACAGTACATTCACCTTGCTGGTGTCAGACATCACTGTCATGCATGCTCCTCATGTGTGTGAGGTACACAGATGGCATTTGGGACACAGAGTACTGCTAAGTTAGCCATGTGTGAGCATAGTTGCCAGGCATCAGTAATATGGTTGCAAATGTGCAGGGGTGTCATCCGTATACCCTTCTGTGACTTGTGTCACACATTCCACATTAGGGTTTAGTGTGTATACACCTCAGTGACGTGGGTCACATTCCACATTAGATATGTATTGTATGTAAACATAGTCATGGCTATGAGCTGTGTTAGTAACTCACACTGTATAACAATTGTGAAGCCACATGATGCCCTGCAATGGCTATGCACATCAGCTCAATCTGCCATATGTCACTGCATATTTGTAGGGTGGCCAGACAACATTGCATCAGCTAAAGGCCCATGTTAGTATAACATGTCTCTGCATTGGGACACCATTACCATACTGTAGATTAGAAAGAACACCATTGTGTTACACATTTATGCATGTCATTCAACACGTCAGCAGAAGACATGTCATACTACATGTGATTGGCAAGGTCATACGCCACACATCAGGCCAGTGTACTGTAAACCTGTGCTGGTCTGTGGCACCATTGCAAAGTAGGGACAGCCATGTCAAACGTGTGTACAGCCACACGCACAATGTCTGTAGACTCAGCTCAGGGGTAGGTGGAATAATGATGAACAGACGTGCACTGCTTTAAGGGAGATACGCAAGCTAGGGCTCAGGCAAACATAGTATTCAGTCGACATATCCTTCTGCTCATGTCCTCACACATAGGGGCGGTGGCCAACACAAAGCATCAGTGGCAGATAGACAAAGGTCCGCGATGGTCTGTTATCATGTGGGGTATGTTGCACACACCATGGCAGTGCGGTGCAACAGTGCAAAGTGCATGCATTGTGTTGTAGGTATGGGGCATAGGCTACTAACACAAATGGTGCAATTATGCTAACCACCAATATAATTGTGTAAGGTGCATGCTATCTGCTATAACACATGCATGCTGTTGTGTGCAACTCAGGGATGTATGATAACTACCACTATAATTGTCTAAGCTGAATGCCATCTGCCATATCACCTACATGTAGCATGTGTCTGTGTGTGTCTGTGTCTGTGTGTGTCTGTGTGTGTCTGTGTCTGTGTGTCTGTGTGTGTCTGTATCTGTATCTATGTGTGTGTGTGTGTGTGTGTGTGTGTGTGTGTGTGTGTGTGTGTGTGTGTGTGTGGTATAACTTGTAATGCACAGTTCTTGTCTTCCCCTCACAGGTGTTGATGTAGGTTCGTTGCCCTCCTGTGGTCAAGCCTGATGTTAGTGTCGCCACAGACTCTAGCAGTGATGATGATAGTATGATTGAGGCACAGGCAGGGTTGTCAGTGGCTGAATTTGTGCCACTGGTTACCATTCCACTTGTATCCCCCTCATCTTCACATACAGTTCCCCTGCCTACACGTATCCCATCACCAATGGCCATAGAGGAAGGACAGTTGGCAGGTGGTAGCATGGAACTGGGAAGTGGGAAGACTATGGAAGGTGTGCCTGCACACCATGATCCCAGTCAACTGACTGGTGATGTCCCACAAAGGTATGTGCCCAGCGCTGCTCATAGGAGGATCACTGGCCAACATGCCCCTGTGAGACAAAGCACATCAGCTGGAGTCACCAGACACATGTTTCAGGCTGTAATGGAGGCACAGGCATGTGCTGAATGGCACAACAGAAAAGGTCTGAGGCTTCAGAGGGCTGCTGTCTGTTCATTAACTGAAAACATCCAGGCACTTGCAAAATGCCCACCATCATCTTGCAGATGTTTTGGATAGATGATTGGCTGACATGGTGGGAGTCCTTGACTGCGCCATGTTAGTCCTCGAGCATGCAATGTCTGTCCTGTAACATCTGGAGGGAGTGAGGCATAGGGCACATGGACGTAGGTTAGCTACATCACCTGTTGAAGGTCTACGTGAACATGCTACTGCACATACCCACTCCCATAGTGGCGGTAGCAGCAGCAGTGCAGCTGGTGCTGTGCAGTCTACACCAGGACACAGCAGATCATGTGCACATGATCCTGGACAGTCCCAGCAGGGACATGATTCCAGTGGACATGTGTTATTAGACAGAACCCTATCTGGACCTCTGCCTGGTAGTGCCTGTGCAACCCCTGGCAGGTGCAGGTCATGTGGCCATGTCCGGACACCGTGAACTGCGAAACCTGCCTTATACAGTTTGCAGCTGGCAATAATACCCCTGTTTAGGCCAGCCACATGCAAGACCCGTGTGCATGCATACACACACACACACACACACACACACACACACTAGAAACAAATGTAGGGCACCTCAACACCCACACACGCATAACATCCACACACACACACAATGATATCACAGGCCCTAACACACACCAATTATGTCGTCCAATGGTGCAGCCTAGGCCTCTGACAAATATTATCACCCTGTGCATATGATGATGCCTGTGCTGTATCTCTGTCATCCACACCATCGGTGCAGGGACATGCTCATATGGTCTGACGCACAGGGTGAACATACTAGGTAGACAATTGTAGATTAGTATTGTTCACTAGTGTTGACAGGCAGCAGACATACAATGTATTACAGTTTTATAACGCATTTTCTATGTTTGACAGTATGTATCATGTGTAACAACACAAACACGTGTTGATCTTGACGTTCTGCCTTCCTCTTTCAGGTGTAGTTGCATGTGCCAGGGGATGTTGGTGTTTGCAGTTAGTGTCCCATTTGTACATGTTGACTACTCACAGGTATGTATGACAATACCTACATGCACTTTGTAGCTTTCACATCACAGTTATAATCTCCCATGTTTCAATTATGCTTACTGTTCTAATGATCCAAGAGCATGATAGCTGTATAGTAAGCTACTGTGTTCAGAGCCATCACATCCATAGTCGGTGAAATCATAGGTATAGTTACCTGGAGCGGTGAGGCGGTAAAAGAGTGGTATGGTGGATGACAAGGGTAAAGGCCAGTGGAAATAGTGGCTTCTCATTGGGAAGCAGTAATAACCACAGTCATGACAGCATGCAAACACAGACACACCCACACACTCAGGGATTCACAGACACAGTAACACACACTCTGACACACACACACACACACACACACACACACACACACACACACACACACACACACACACACACACACACAGTTGCCAGTGTTTGGATGAGCACCCCTGCCTATGTGCATATCATCATTATAGTACTATGCAATTACAAGATGTGCCACAAAGATTACACGTATACAGGTAGTCAGAATGTCCTAAGATCGAGGACATCAACAGGGATACTACAGTGCAGTGAGTGTATGTGGGGAGGGGGGTTCATCAGTAGGCTATGTAACAACAGGTCACACCCCAGGGTGTACATGTTAACAGGCAGTTAGAATGCCTGTCTAAGACTGATGATATCAACAGGGATACTAGATTGCATTGAGTGGATGTGGGGTGGGGGTATTAACATTTCACTATAGTAAAATACAGCCTCACTCCAGGGACCAGACAGCCATACACACGGACAGCCATGTACACACACACACACACACACACACACACACACACACACACACACACACACACACACACACACACACACACACACAAACACTGTGGCATTCACTAAGATATACACCTATGTGACACACATACAGACACTTGACATATGTGAGGTTCAACCACCTGCCTTTGCCTTTCTTTCTACACTTCACTCTGTACTGATGTCAACAACAGTGTTCAGGAGAGTGAAAACATGTGGGATGTATTCCCAACCATACATGACATATATGGACACACCCACACATTTCAGTACTGTGAATCAAACACCTGCCTATCTCATGATAGGTATTACAGAAGTACAGCACTATTGCATTTGCTACAAAGCTTACTGATTCTTTCCTTTGCCAACTGTGCTGATATATGCACAATATATGCACAGGGAAGGTATTACTGTTACAAGTGTCAAGAGGTTTGCCTTCAGTGTCACCCTTACTGCATTCTACATTGTCTGTCTTCCACTTCAGCTAACAAAACCTGACCTTAGCAGTTACACAGCTTATTGTAGGAATGGTTGTAACACACCAGCGAGCTGTTCTCGGTAATCATTCATCTGCAAAGGAGCCCCATCACTTAGTAGTCACATCCAAACATCTGTTCATATCTCATGTACAGCTTACTGTACTTAGAGCATATCACCATATACAGTTGGTAATGTTGAGGCTGTATTGCAACAGCATGATGTACTAAGACAACAGCCACCTTCAAACATCAGACACTGCCATAGCCAAGAAATTAACCATAATTGATGTTGCATTCATGTACTGGTAGGACACAACCACCTTCACCGAGTAGACAAGTGTAAATATATGACAACAGCACATATCAGCAAGACACACACAACATTATTCCATGTCACGCTCCTACAAACTGTTACTTGGCAGTGCCATGGTGAAGCCAAGGCACTGTAATGGTCAACAGTGAGCACAGCATATTTGCCACACACACCTCATGTTTACTGTAAGAGTGCCAGCAATGTGATCTGTTAGGCTAGGCAGTACAGTCATTCAAGCATGTGCAAGGTCTGTGGCTTGTAAACATCTCACCTCAGCATGTATTGGCTATTGTGTTACTAAGACTAATGTCCAGACAGCACACAGCATGCATGGCTTGGAATTGTTGACATGGGGTATATGTAGGAACTGTGGCCACACATGGCTTTACATGTCATGAACATATCACCTGTGACTACTCAGGAACATACAGAGCAGAGCTGGATTTCCCTGTGTCTGTCAATACATATCTTGTGTAGGTCTAATGATCCTGTTATTTGGGTATGTTTGTAGGCATTGCATTAGGTGGACATGTCTAATGACATACATGCCACATGGGGTGCTGTATGATATGATAGATGTCATGGGTGACCAGTAGAGAGGGAATATTACCTCTGTTAACATAGATATCAAACCTTATGTGCTATTAGCATGGTATCTGCCATGTGCATGTGAGTAATGACTGTAGTCACCTGTATGTAGAAAGGATAACGGAAGCTATGGTAATGTCATTTATGTTGTATGAGTGTGGGATGTACATATCCAGGGCAGGTAAGTTAGGTCATATCCAACCATGAGGGTGTTATTTACTGGTGTAAAGCCACAGTCGACTGCGTTAATCCTGACAACATCCGAGGGACCCCAGTATGTGCACAACTCAGCTGGTTACAAACAGTGGTATTATTGCATTGCATAACACATTATGCAGCTGTGTCTGTACATGGGTACTTTGCACAGTTGATGTAGGCCTAGGTACAGTCCACCAATTGAAGGTTATCTGGTGGTCTACCATACTATGTCATACCACATATGGTTGTGTGTTGGTAGTCTGGGGACAAGGTGGTGAATGTATATGAGGATACAACCTAGAATGCAGAGTTTGCCACTGTCACCTGTACCTGACTCATCTGTGATGAGTTATGTTGGAGTAGTGGTCTTTACATGTAAGTAGCCTTTATGAATATGTGGACATCACCACCTGGAATGGTCCATTCCACTGTTATTGCCCACATGTCTGGATCTGAGTTATATGGTGGCAGTGCAGTTTTGCACTTCAGAGCCTTCAGCCAGGTGTTCCTCACTGCACAGATGCCAGTATTCCCCAGTGTAGGTTCTACATTGAGCAAATGGATTACTAAAGCCACACATCTAGCATTGGTTAGCATAAGCATCCAATTGTCTTGTAGGTGTCAGGGTGTTACTTCTGTGTGTAGGACATTTGCCTTGGAATGCGGCTATATGGGTAAATGCAACCTAAGTATTATCCACCCACACGTGAAACATGGATGCATGTGTTCTGTGTGGAAGGCTTGTCATTCAGTCATGACAGCCAGGAATGACAGACACTGGACAACCTCATAATATCAGCAGGACTTTGGCTCATTGTTTTGGTCTAGCTGTTGCCACTCATACCATGACATCACTGCGAGTGGCAGTACTGTGCTTGGTAGCAAATGCCTCATGTAAGGTGACAGACAGCAGCAGAAATTTTGTATATAACAAATGTGAGATATAGTTAGGGTAGCAGTCCTGCTAATAATGGCAACTACTAACACAGCCGTACACAATGTGGCTCACACATTATGCTTGCACATGCCACTGTTCCACATATAATGCCACTGTCCACAACCTGCTATCAATGTATACTTTTCAGTGCAGCAAGGTGTGTGACACATGCTGTAGGTAGCATCCATTTGTGTGTTCTAGTTAACCTATTGTCTGTCACGTCCACACATGCATGATTCTGTATACTTATATATATGTCAGTAGTTCATGTACATGTATGCAAGTGTATCACACAGCACAGATACAGATATATAATTTACGGGCCACATACAGGTATCAGGTAGTAAACCAGTATGATGTGCCTATATACTGACAGGTAAGATGTACATAGCTGTAAACATGTGTGTTTACAATAGGAGTCCATTACAATGTGTTCTGTAAATGTAAGTTTATGAGCATGCACACTGTGGCCTTCTGTGGTTAGAATCGGAGTGTATCCCAAACAGCCCTGTGCTACTAAGTGTATGAGCGTTCCCACTGCCACCTTGTGTAATTTGAGTCAGTGCATCCAACAAGCTCTTTGTTACTAAGTGTATGAGCATGCCCAGTATAAACTTATGTAGTTGTAGTCATAGTGCATCCCAAACGGCCCTGTGCTACAAAGTGTATGAGCATGTCCACTATAACCCTGTATAGTGATAGCAGTTGTCCATTCCACAGATGGGCATAATCCAGTTCAGGTTCCTGTTGTGCTACAACTATACCTCTCAGGCCTACCTATGTACTACCTGCAAATGATGTGTCTTGTTTGTGCATACAGGTTGTAATGGACACCTGCTTTAAACACACAGGGTTACAGCTATGTACTTCATGACTGTCATTCTCTCTGTTGATGTCCTCAGTCTTAGAAGGGAATTCTGACTGCCTTGGAATGTGTAATCTCTGTGATGTGTCTCTCAACTGCGTAGTACTGTAATAGTGATCTGTAGATAGGCAAGAGTTCTGACCCCACCATTGGCAACTGTGTGCATGTGTTTGAGTGTGTGTGTCAACAAATGCCTGAGTGCATGTGTCAGCAAATGGCTGAGTGTGGTTGTGTGTGTGTATTTGTGTCTGCATCCTTTCATGACAGTGGGTTTTGCTGCAGTCCAAAGAGATACCTCCTTTTGCACTGGCCTTTATCCTTGTCAACTGCTAAACCTCTCTCTTCCCCCTCCCCATTGCAAATAATCAGTCCTGTGATGTCACCCAGCTCAGAAGTGGAATCAGAGTAAGTGTAATTGTATGGGTTCTGTGGCACATACCCAAACTGCTTACCACTGTACTAGTTGCCTTTACATAGGCAAGATGTGTATGCACAATACTGGCAAGTGTGTGTGTGTTTGTGTGTGTGACTACCCTGTAGCCAGGCATACACATGTGTAATGTCTTTTAGCACACCATGGTAGCCATCTATGGTGACTGGTGTCTACAATGTATTACATAGTTAGGAATGGTAAAGAATACACAGTCAAGCATAACTACAGATGGGTATGTTATTTTCCTCTGCCATTGTCGAGCAGTGACACAGAAGTGGTCACCGGGGTGTAAGTCCATTCCCATCATCCCCTCACCCAAACTCCACAATTCCTGGGGTAGATTACATTAGCCATCATTCCCCACCCCAAACTTCACATACACAACAACCATCCCTTCTCTGGTTAACTGATTAAGATTTAAATGTCATAACACAAGAGATGCCTCTGTTTTGTGTACACATGAGTTCCTTTGGAACCCTTCTGTGTCAAAAAGGGTGTTCAGACATGTGTGTGTGTGTGTGTGTGTGTGTGTGTGTGTGTGTGTGTGTGTGTGTGTGTGTGTGTGTATATATATATATATATATATATATATATATATATATATATATATATAGTTATAGTTATAGTTGTGTCTGTGTGTATATGCATACGTATATATATATATATATATATATATATATATATATATATATATATATATATATATATATATATATATATATATGTGTGTACACATCCTGTAGGTGTATATATACATATATATATATATATATATATATATATATATATATATATATATGTATATATGTATATATATATATATATATATATATATATATATATATATATATATACACATATATATATATGTGTGTAGTTATGACAGTTGTACAGATGTAGACTTGTCTTTGTTGTTTCACAGAGTACAGTACATTCAAGGGTACTGTACATATGTACACCAAGTGACTGTCCCATTTGTCTTCAGTACTGTGGAATACCTGTAGTAAGATGTGCATTATAAACTCCATGCAGCATGTATACAACCCAGATGGTGTAGTGGTACATCCAATGACCTTAGTGTACACGATCCAGGGTTCAAGTCCTACAAGCCTTGTTGGTACTGTCCATTAGGACTAAATAAGACACTTTTAAGCAGGTGTAAATGTGTTTTCATGACAGTAAGCAGCAGGTACATGCAAGTAACAGACATGTACAACTCGTAGCACACTTGAAATGCCCTTCTTTTGCAATCCTGCTGATGTCACCCACCTACGAATACACCTCAGGGACTGCTGTAATCCAGTAATGGTGTGTGCTGTGACTATGTAATGCTGTAGTGTGATAAACTAGTTTGGTAGGTGTTCTAATCCCAGAAAGGCCAACTGTTTGTGTGTGTGTCTGTCTGCCTGAGAAAGAAGCAATGCTTTTTAGAGTATGCACACCCTTTACAATTAACATACCCACCTTTGGCAATCCTGCTGATGTCACCCACCTAGAAATACACCTCTGGGATTGCTGCAACCCAGTATTCTCCATAGCATGTGCTATAACTGCTGATTGCTGTAGTGTGATAAACTAGTGAGGTAGGAGTTTGATTTCACGACTGGCCAACTGTGTCTGTGTCTGTCTGAAAAGTAACAATGCTTTTTAGAGTATGCACACTCTTTACAATAAACAAAACCACCTTTGGCAATCCTGCTGATGTCACCTACCTAGAAATACACCTCTGGGACTTTTGTAATCAAGTAAACTTTGTAGTGTGTGCTGTAACTCCGTAATGCTGTAGTGTGATAAACTAGTTAGGTAGGGGTTCTATTCCAAGACAGGCCAACTGTATGTGTCTGTCTGCCTGAGAAAGGAGCCATGCTTTTTGGAGTATGCACACTCTTTACAATTTACATAACCACCGTTGGCAATCCTGCTGATGTCACCCACCTGGTAATACACCTCTTGGAGCGCTGTAACTGCATAATGCTGTGCTGTGCTAAACTAGTTAGGTAAGGGTTCTATTTCAAGACATGGCAGGTGTGTGTGTGTGTGTGTGTGTGTGTGTGTGTGTGTGTGTGTGTGTGTGTGTGTGTGTGTGTGTGTGTGTGTGTGTGTGTGTGTGTTTGACAGTCAGAGCCTGTGTGGAGGAGTCTAACCACTGGACATGTTGTGGAGCGGATTTTGTAGTTTTCCTATATGGTGTCCGTATTATATGTCACAATGTCCACCTCACAAGGAGTGCAGATGTCAATCAGCCAAGGGAATGTGTTGGCAAGCCATACCCCTTCATCTGGCAAAAGGCCTGGTGAACAAAGTATACAACCCTACTATTACACGGAATACGTTCTGAACCCATGTGCCATACAACAAACACACTTGCATAGAATATCCCGCTATGTTGCTAGTACCCTGCACATTGATGACAGATAGTAGGCATGGTGTGATTGCAGTGGGATGCAGAGGGCATGACACCCTGTCCAACAGTACATTAGGCACATAATTGCGGACAATGTGCCTTCACTATGTTCTCCACTGAATGCCTGCAACATATGCGGTGCCATCAAATGTGATCCACAGAGGCCATACAATGCCTTTCACACTTGTCCTGTATGGACAGATGCCACTGACATCAGGGAATACCTGTATCATGCTATCAGTGCAGGTACAGGGTCAACCTGCTGCCTATAAGCAGGTCCTGTCACACCAGGCCAGTATTGGCATATCTGAGGATAACAGTCTGTGTACACAACATTTGCCAGCCAAACCAGGTACACTTGTACATGTCACTGTACATTATTGTGGGATGTGCACATCCCAGGCAATGTCCATGTCAAGGACTATCAAATGCAGACATGGCATGCATTGCATAGCAATGGCCATACACAATGGTAACCAGGATGACAGGACAGTTCATACGATACCCATCTGTGTGGGACATTGCAGATACTACACCCTTGAACCACACTGCACACCATTGTCAGGTGGTGTGATGCCAAGGATTACCCCTCACCCAGCCTTGTACAGCCATCTTGCACAGCCAACCACTGCACACCCATGAAGCAATGCACACATGCATATTAGTACTGGCACCTTGTGTCTGCATGTGGGGTATAATGCTCCCAACCACAGTCACACCCAGTAAAACTCCCATTGGCATACCAACTGATGTCAGACATGTTCACATGCCCTAGTCCATAGAACCTCCAGATATCCTCTGTGGTGCATGTAGTACCTATGCATTACTGCAGTGTGGAAAACTAAGTAGTTAGGAAATGTATTTGTGGGCCTGGCAAAGTGTGGCAATGTGTCTGAGTCCCTTAGAGAGTGTGATTGTGTTGACAATGACATCCGCTCATGTGGACATCCATGTGTGCTACACCTAATGTATGCCTACTATATCTCTGTTGCAGATGTCACTCACCAGCACACATATATATTCTTGCAGCACACTAACATGTCAGCTTTGTGGCACATGGAGTAACTGCATACACTTGTAATAATAATGGCTAGTCAGGCAGGGGTTTGAACCCCTGTACTGGTAGGTGTGTGACAGACGATACTTAGGTTTTAGTCTCCAAGCCATTCTCTGATGTACTTTGCCTCTGTCTGTCCCTCCCACACACTCTCTAGTGGATGTGGATTTCTACACCTGCTCAGCAGCAGCTTGTGTTATGTAAGTGATGGTCATCATCAGGTGATGGCCTCTGCACCTATTGCAGTCCTCCTCTAGCCGATTGCATGTGGAACAGCGGTGGTGATGTTCCCATAGCCAATCGCATGGAAACACAGCACAATATCTAGGAACATCATGTTGGTGTTTGCCCATGACAGTTGCTGTGAGTGGAACCTGGATCTGGTGTTTGGTAAACAACATCACAGATGATATCTGGATATTCCTCAAACAACATACACAGTAGAAAATAGCCTAAAGACAGGAGGGTGATGTGCCAGACATGACTACAGCATATAAGTGTAGCTATGCTTCATTGAGACTACTGCCAGTTTAGCAAGTTGTTTGTGGCAGTGGCTATTCTGCATGTTTTAAAACTGACAAGACAATGCTCTGTTTGTGAGGGAACCCCCATCTGTAGGGCCATCTGTGGACTGGTCAGTGTGTGGAACCATTTGTTTCCTGTGTTACTCACTGAACACACATCTGTGAACTGCAGAATCATAGTGTGAGGACTGCAGGCAGTACATGGTGATAGTGATGAGCATTACTGCCATTACATCCCTGATTGGACATATGTCACATGAAACAGTGGTATGACAGTCACTGTCTGTGGTTCTCAGTGACATGCCAATAATGGGCCACTGTTCATAGCTGCAGTCATAAGTCTTCTACACTTTGCACAGATGTCATGCAGTATATATGCATGTGTTGTGCTCTCTCTGCAAATGTATACCATCTGTTGTTTTGGGTTGATGGTCATATCTATGCATGCTGTTATAACAAATCCTGAATGCTGTTGACTTTTACTAAGCCATATCTGTGTTAAAACTGCAATGTCATAGGCTGTATGGGTTTGGAGGTCATGGCAGAACCTCCTGTCCCACTTCAGCTGTCCATGGCACCGGGCATCAGCACATCTGGGGACAAGCCTTGGACCTCCACCTCTGTTGGCTCTGCACCACCTTCTGGTGGAACCACCACAGAGGATGGGGCTTGTCCCCACTGGGAGCAGGTCCAGACAGGAACTTGTTCGCTGTCATACAGTCCCGGACGTGGTGCGTAGGGGGCTCAATAAGGGGTTTTGAGCCCAGATATGCCAGATTGAGGGCGGAGTTTCACATTTACAGAGTGAGCCTGCCCCTCCTAGACAGCCCCAAGCACAGCCACCTTCGCGGCTGTTTTGGTGCAGTGGTGGCTGCTCATGGCTGGGGACCTCCTTCCCACTGTTTCCATCTGGAGGCTCATGGGCTTGTGACTGCTGAACACCCCCTCCCCGTCCAAGGTGTATCCCCCCACATGTGTCATATACCGATCCTGTATGCTGTCTTGTCTGTCATCCTAACCAACCTATCCTCCGCGAGCATACCTACTCTTCTTCCCCCCATCCCACTCTCACCCTACAAAAACAAAAGGACAATCAGTTCCTAGAACAACATTTGCCCCATACATAGCTGTCCATTTCACACACGTGTCCAATAGACACATGTAACCTTTTTAATTTGCATCACAACATAATCCAGTTGTCCTTACCCCTGTCTCTCAGGCACACGATCCTGGTATGCACATGACTCCTAAAGGTTCCAGATACACGTGATGCAGATGACCCTATTGTACACGCGACACTACCGGTCCTTCTATGGTTACCCCATTTACCTTTTTCATGATGATGATGTCGCACACAATACCTTGCAAGAGTACTGTTCTCACATAATGATTGGACAGGAACTGTTGTGTTAATGTAAATAAAATGCACAGAGTGATGTATTTGACCAATGTAAAAATGTTTGCATGTATTAATGACACATGTCTGTCTGAGGGAGTCTTGATATTACACAGGGCAACACCACAACATAATACAAGCATTGCTGGTGTTTCCCTTTTCATTCTTTTGTAATGCTTTGTTGTCACATGGGATGTTCTTGATATATCTGTATACATGTATGTATCTATATCTGGACATAAACACACACATACATCTATATTATGGAATACATTTCCTATACTGTTGAATGACTGTGCTGGATGATATGTTTGTGATAACATCCGATGTCTGTATATCTGCCATGGCTTTGTAGTAAATCACATTAGCAATGTGTGCAGGGTCCTGGTTTTGAGCATTGCAGACGATGTTTGTTTTGTTGCTGGGCAGAACAAAGCCATTAGATACGGAGTGATTAAGGCACATTAAAGCAGTTGTGAGCGGGTGTGCGTGGGTTTGCACAGAGCTAAGCAATGCTAGTATCCAGTTACAGTTTCTTAC
>NC_056736.1:805395190-805452690 GCF_019279795.1 Protopterus annectens
CAACAGTGTTGCAGTTGCAACGGTAAAACACGGAAGATAATCCACAGATACGGCCGCACAGACACACCAAATGACATCACCGGGTGTACAGCACAACAGTATAAAGTGTGAATGCACACAACACACAGCGCGTATTCCCAAACGCCGCACTTTAGGGTGTAAACACACGGGGAACTTTTAAAATGTATATGTTGGGTGCCGCCGTGGCCGTGATGCATCGGCATGTGTCAGAGACAGACGGAGTTGCGGAGGAGGGTGCCGACAACTACCGTAGGCCTCAGAGGAGAAGAAGAGTGTTCAGACCAAGGGTGACCTACCAGGGGCTGCAAGACCTGGAGATAGTAGAGCATTACAGGGTGGACAGGGACACATTACAGCAAATAGTGGAGCTGTGCCGGCCACGCCTGAGAACAAGAAACAACAGAGGGGAGCCCATCCCAGTGGACACAAAAGTATGTGTAAGCTTGCGAATACTGGCTACAGGTACCTTTCAAAGGCCAACCGGGGATATCATGGGCATCTCACAGGCATCAGCATAGTAAACATAGTGAATGACAACCCGACTATCCGGGAGGGTGGACAGAGCAGGGAACGCCACCCATGGAAAGGTCAACCTGCCTCAATGCATATTCGCGAGTCGGGATGATCGCCAGGCCACGGTACAGTAACAGGACATGTGCGGGTCATATTCTTAGGATATGAGGGCGGAGGTAGACACCGCCGCCGGCGATGCGGTCAACGTAGGTACTGTGTGCAACCGTCCCTGCGAAAGCGGCAGTATGTGTATGTGTGAGGTGAGGGTGTCGTGTGTTCCGCTGTGCGGGTGTAATGTGTGTGCCACTGTAAAATGTGTATGTAGGTGACATGTGACAGGCGGAGTGGAATAACATGTGTAGGCATACAGTATAGGAACCACAGGCATATGTACAGCAGTACCCACAAAGTAGTACTGAGAGCTCCTCAGTGGCTAGGCGCATGGCGACGTAAAACGATGCAAAGCGGAAATGTCCCAGAATGTACCACAGGACTATAGCCAACATGAGATGCAAAGAACGCATGTACAAACCATGACCGTATGTATGGCGCCGATATGGTAATGTCAACACGATACGTCGGCAACGTTACACAGCATCAGTCATGTACCGCGGAAATACGCATGTGCTACCCCGGCACCTATCGTGGCCACGTACCGTCCCGTAAATACCGCTGTGTGTTCCACGAGTGTTAATGAAGCAATCGCCACCCGAATAGGTGGCAACCGGTAGCATACAGGCCATCCCAAGTACAGGACCACAATCACCGTAACTATCCGTGACAAAATGCCAAGGGATAGTAGGCACGTACGAACAGCCGCAGATATACTACCGATGTGACGGAGGAATACATGCAGGAAGCACACATGCAGGCGATACCGACACCAGACGACATCAACAAAACCTACACTCCTAGAACAACAGACAGGTAACTTGCAGCTCCCCAGGCAGGGATGGAGCACACACACAAGCATACCGTGTATGTATAAATGCAAGGCACACAACCCGTACCCGTCACCCACAGCCGCCGATATACCCCATCGCACATATCAAAGGGATACAAGCTGAAATAGCAGCAGAAACATACAGGCAGTCAATGACAGTGGCATACCCGCAACATCTCGCGTAGGAAACACTATCAGCAGCGGATGCATACCTGCATCCGTTGTGTAGAGGAATACAAGAGCTATGTTACACATTCGAATGCAAAACGCCATCGACAGACGCCGCCAGGACACGGACACCCACATGTCGAACATAATACCATACCCAACACACACAATCCACGGCTAACACCACAGCGAAATGTACCTGACGCCACACATAGCGGCTGCAGTCACACATAACATAACACAATACATACCATCCCCACGAAGGTAGTGCAACTAACCAACGCCCAGACGAGGAATGAACCATGCCCCAGTTCCGACGCGTACCGTACGAATGGAGGAGATGCACAGGTGATATGCGCATAAGTACACACTGAGGAACAGCTATTGGTGTGATGAACCCACATGCCGCAAGTGACGATGGATATAAGGAAGACTTCCAGGATATTCAAACTGTATGTTCATACCGAACAAACACTTTATTGTGAAACAAACTGTTTTGTTGTAACCAGCGAGATTCCAACGGAATAAGGAAAACAACACAGGAAAGGTATGTAGAACCCACGAGATGTACTGGTGTGTACCGCATGATATGTATGACGAATCTGCACTGTATGTGAACGGTGTTTGTAAATAAAGATACCTGTCCATAAAGCAGAGAGTGGTGAAAGGTGGTTATGTAGTGCTAACCCGCGGAGCATACCAACGACTGTGGACACCGTGTGCACAGCAGTGGGACATCATGTACACAGCCGGGATAACCCAAGGGCTGCCATAGGGATTTAAAACACAGAACAATGCCACCACCCACGCCGATGCTGGCAGTGGATGTCCAACAATGAAGTGCCACAGCAGGGGATAGGACATGTATGTATAGTGTCACAGCACACATGTGTATGGGCATATACCGTCGATGTCATATGGAATGTGCGCACGACGTGCACGTATGCCTCGCAGTAGGGGTGACTATGTCAAGTATGTGTAATGTAAAGCTGTCATGATGGATATGTTCAGACATCATACACAGTATCACAGGCATAGCATGCATGATGGAGGTATGGCCTAGTGTTATGTACATTAACAGGATATGTATGGCCTGCACATATGGGACAGAGTAGTAGCAGAATAGCCACCCGAAATGGAAGGAACAGCAAGTAACCATGTCCAAACGATCTGTAGCAGGTGCAATGTGTGCAACAATGACGTCCGGCAGGTCCGTGTGTAAACACATGTGCAATGTACACAGTAGTGTCACCCCCCCATGGTAGTGTCCACTGAACAGCAGAGGTGGATGTCAACTGCATGTCTACACAGTACTGCCGCTGTGGTGGTACCATGTGTATGTGTCACCCTATCAGCAAGGGAGCTATCACATGACCAGTGCCACAGTGTGTCCCTGTGGGATGTGCACAGGACCTATGTCCCACAGCATGGTGTGTGTCTAGTCTGCGGAGGTCACACAGAAGCCCAGGCTGAGCAATGTGGCATGTGTGCACATATGCAGGAGCGCTCCATTCACCCCGCCCACTGCAAACGCCATGTAGGAGTACTACATGCATCAGTAATGCGGAGAACATGGCCCATGGCAGAGTAGATGACACCCCTGTGTAAGTGGTATGCAGATGAGTACAGATGTGTTCCCCGTCTGTCATCTGCATATGTAAACTGTCTGAGCCTGGTATACATCACGGCATGACTATACCGTGACATGTAAAGTTGTAGTCGTTGTGGAAGGTACACCACGAATGTGTTATTGTAACCCTGCCCGTGTGTAGATGTGTGTATGGCACAGGTACAAAGGCTACCAATGTACCAGCAACACATATAGTCCAGATATGTGTGGCCCTGCAGATGTGTACCCACGCCACAGTGGAATATGGCAACCACAGCACCATGTGGGGCATGTGTGTGTACAGCAACCATGTACAATGTGATATGCATGTATAGGGACAGTATCCATGTGATACCCAGTGGATGACTGTCGCTATGCAAAGGTGATGTGTATGCACTATGTGTGATGTATCTGACGCAATGACATCTACACGATATATCTGCCACACCGACACCTGTATGGTTGTTAGCAGTATGAGCTGTTGGAGCTAGAATGCTGCCAGGTATGTAGATGTGGGATATGTAAGCATGGACAGTACTCCGTGACAGCATGTTGTGTATGTAAGCAAATAGTGAACATGAGGGGCCACATGACTGAGGACTGTGTAATGCCACATGTACCTGACATGTTGTAGGTAGCATGATATGCTTGCACCACTGTGTGACCTGTCCAGGAGTCACATGGCCTAACATCCTGAGACACAGGGTATGATGTGATGGTGGATGTGTACATTGGCAATACCAGAATGTGGAATGGTGCTGAAGGGCAATGAGGGGATAATGTCTGATCTGTTACCCTCTGTACCACACCAACCACCCATGCAATGGTATGACAGGTGGCCAGCATGTGGATGTGGTGTGCTGTGGTGCACAGAAGCCCAACAAGGGTGCCAGTAAAGGCATGGAGGTCGTCAATGAGTGTGTGAAGCATGGATGTGAGGATGTGGCCCAGTGCCATACTGAATGGTCCAGTCATGGGTGTACAAATGCAGTCCCACACGTGCAATGCAGTACCACCCATGTGTAGTGTGATAGATGCGGTAGTGTGGTGGTCAAGGTACACAACGTCCATGAATGGGCTAGCAGTCAATTCAGTGGGCTGCCGCAGAGACACATAACAACCAGGTTGGCGGGATATAACAGCTAGGGAGATTGGAGGTGACATTGGGACAGTGTCCTAGGACATAACGTGTGCATGGCAGTACCATGTATGTGTCCACAGGGACAATGCGATGTCCATCTATGGATTGGAACCCTGTAGTGAGTGAGAGTGTGTATTGTTGGTAGGTACCCCATTGGCAGGCATGTTGCCAGCAACATCTCTGTTGGCAATGCCTGGATGACTGTTGTATGCTACATTGAATGTGGATGTAGCCAAACAACACAGACATACCACCACACTGCGTGAGGGCCCACACTGCAATGTACGGCGGTCATGTGTAGGTAGCTAGCTGTGGAGCATGTGATGGACCACGAGGACCCACCATGACTGTCAAGTGATGCACCACACACATTTGAACATACCTACTGTGCAACAGCCTGCACATGTGCCCATACAGCACATGTGCATGGAACATGAATACCACTGTGGTGTCTGTGAAAAGGCCAGTACCACCATGTCTCTGTGTGGAATAGCATGGTCCCTACCAGTGCGTACATGTAGCGGAAGTGCACTGTGATATGTGTCAGCATAGTCACGTATACTGTCCAGCTGCCGGGGTGCCATGCCATTAACTACCCCCGTCAGCAGACGTCGGTAGTACCGGCCGTTGAGCACATGTACCATGTATGCTGCGATGGGTGTGTGTCTAGGGCGTGGCTAGCAGGGCCGCGAAGCATATATGTTCAGCAACCAGAGGGGGGATGTCCATAGGTATAGCACACAGACACATGGAGGTATGGTGCATGCCGAGGGTAGTGTAGGTATGGTATGTGTCGTGTAATGTGTCACCCAGCTATGTGTAGTGCATGGCCAAGCATGTGTGGGTACATGGGAGTCCATACTAGGGAAGTGCGTGTTGCTGTCAGCACATGGCAGTAGCAACTGTCCGAGGTGCAATGTACAGTATGATAACACAGCCAGCATGTAACCTGTGGTGTACAGTGTACTCTCCGTCACGTGTCACAATGTGTGTAGCGGTCACAAACATGGGTATCTGAACATGGAGTACCTATGATGCATTGTTTTTCGGAAATATACAGTATGTGTGTAAATCACTGTGTGATGTGGGATCCACTCACCCGTGTGTGTTGCAGTCCAGGTATGTGCCTGGGAGGTATGATCTGTGTACAATCTGGACTGGCAGGTGTGCTGTGTAGAGCATGGAGGCAGGTCCCAGGCACTCCAGACAAATGTCATGCGTGCCTTACTGTGTGTGCAGTGCTTGTGTACAGCACAGTGGAGGGTGCAAGCATTGTCACACATCACTGCATGCCGTGCCTGCCTGTGACAGCCCTGCCGGAGACAGACATGTGACACCGCTGCAGAGGCAGCATAGCATGTGAAGATGTACATGTGGGCCCCACACCCTAGGCAGATGTCCGCAGGTCATGTGTGCCACAGTAGTGTGGTTGACCACGACTGTCATACTGGACAAATACCACATGCCTGCATAAGTACAGTATGACCATAGTCAACAGTCCCAGTGACAGAGTAGGCCAATGTACAGTATCCCTGTGTGCAGACCACTGCCTACTGTACACCTGGCTAGACACACACCCGGAGGGAGAATACACCTTTGAGCCATCACATGTCCCAGTCCATGTGGCCTGTACAATGTCATCACAGGGTGGTCACAATAGCATGTGGTAAGACAGACACGGTGTACCAGGTGATGTGTCATGTGTGCATATGTTGACTTGCACAGCCGTTCACATGTCCGCAACATACTCGTGCACGATGTATACTGTTACATGACGTGTGGAACTGCACTGTGACCCACAACAGGGCCATCTGACACAGGTGTGTTGTGAATGGTGTAACCCATGTTCACACAGGATACACACTGCTGTTGTTGGCAGCCATGCTGGTGGCTACCAGTGGTGCATGCAGTGGTCATACAGACATACTGCACACAGTGTTCATGCAGGGATGTCCATTGTTGTGGATGATGTGTTGCTATGTGAAGGTAGGTGTGTGTTGTGAATGTTACACATCCAGATGACACCATCTGGCGCAGTCATGGTCGTCGACACCATCACACACATCCACAGCAGTCAGAACCCTGTCCTGAGAATGTGTGTCAGTCGCCCTCGTACTGTGTGACATATGTGCACATGGCAGAACACCTCCCACTGTCATCTAGGATGGCTACGTGATGGCTGGAATGTGCTGTGAAAATGTACAATGCTGGTAGCCCAATGAAGTACCTGGAATCACACACAGTACGCCATGGCTGCCATGTAAACCATGCACAACAATGACTGTCTGACAGACACAAACAATGCGTTGACATGTTGAACATGTGCACATGACAACTCCCAATGAGGTATGTTGCACATATCGATGTACAACTGTCATCTATGGCCATAGCATGGATGCAGACGCACATGCCCCACAGGCAGTACCACGTGATGTAGGTAGGGGGGCATTGCTCATGTACATGTGACAGTTGCTGTACCGCCACATGTCCTGCATAGCCGTCATGTAGGGGTAGCAGTGGCATGTGACTGCTGGACATGCCCGTACATTTGACCATTTCCCACAGGAGATGTGTTATGTGTGTACAACATGTGATGTGCCGACATCAAGCTGTGAAGTGTACGGCTGCCAGTGTACCTGTGTGACTTGTTCTGCGATGGGTGCAAAGGCACATAGTACTGCATTGCATGCCCACAAGCCCCACACAGGTGCATAGCCTGAACATACAATACAAAGAGGGTGTGGGATGATAGCAACCCACAAGAGGAGATGGGTATGGGTGGCAACCCACTACCACATGTGCGGGTACGGTGTTCATGTCTATGACACATTAGCACCTGAGAAGCTAGCGTTACAGCAGTACAGGGTTGCATGCATACATGTTCAACAATATCCCTGTGTGTCCCACCACTGGCACGTGGACAGACAGACACCAACAAAATGTGCAGATATGATATGTGCACAGCACATCACTGATGCCTACTGTAGAACAGGCTTACTGTGTAGACATGTGCACAGTAGTTCTGCACCAGCCGCAGTCAAACACGTTATGTGCCGCACCACACCAATAGTCCAGGCCATGCCACAGACGGATGTGCATGCATCTGTGTATGTACGGCTGTGAATGTCTCTGGCATAGCAGTATAGCTGTGTCACTGTTGTGAACAACATAATGAATGGGTTGTATGTGTGAGGGGTGCGTCATACGTGTATGGTCAGATCGACGATACCATCAGTGCCCCTGCTATGTGAACATCCCTGTCCCCATACATGGATACCTATGCTGTGCCCAACACCACGTTTCCCGAGGGAGGGATGGCGGTGTGCAGTGCACCAGCAGACATAGGGGTGGCAGCAGGCACTGGATGTAGACATATGTGGTACCCACGTCAGTCCAGGCAACCATCCATGTGCACGGGATAGCAGTGTGTGGCCACATACAGCACTGTGTTGATCAATATCGCAGCACATAGCACCTGTCAGGGTTACAGTGTATGCATGGATGTGTGATACCTGCATGCACCAGACACACCCCAACAAGCAGCGTGCAGCCTACCTTGCATAAGGCCAGTGTCCACACCATGGTGATACACATGTGTAATGTCCATATACACATAGCAATGACATATGGAATGGACAGCCACCCTGCCAATATCATTACCCCCCAGGTGGATCACATCCCAGTGCCATGTATGTGGCATACCCTGCCATACCATGAAGCCCTGCCCAGCAAGGCTGCACGTGCTATCACAGTCCTACATGGTGCGATGGACATAAGGCACTGTCACTATCAACCATCCACAGCAGTAATGTGGCGGTGATGCACCCTGTGGTGTTACAGGTGCTGTATGTCACTGTGGACAATGTGTGTGTGTGCATGCTATGCATGACCTTTCCTGCTAATGTGGCATGGTTACCCATTGTCCCATGTGTATCACATGTGCAACACAGGTGAGCCGTGGCAAGTTGTCCAACACCCGTACAGTGCTGTGTGGATGTACATGGCACAACACATGCATGTGCAGGTGTCCATGTGTATGTGTACAGTGCCACCGCTGACGTTCATAATGGCCACGGACGTGATGTCTAGTGACATATACACAGCATCTAGGTGAACAGTAGAACCGTTGTCACATGGGGACCCGTGCCAACTGATATGGACACAGGTGCAGCCAGGTACACATGTCCACAGCAGGCTAACATCAACATGGTGCATGTACAGTGTGATGAGGTGACACACAGATATGATATGACACCCACTGCTCAATGGTGTGATGGCAACACATCGGCTGTGTCACTGCCATGATGCCTTGCAGAGATTACTGTGCAGATGTTGTACATGTCATAGCAATGTATTTCCAGCAGTATGCCAGCACAGCAGTGTAAATGTGACCTGTCACCATCATTATGTCTTACAGATAATGCCACGTTCCCGGCTGCCCGCCTTTAGCCGACAGGAAGACGAGGTCATAATACCGTTGCTACATGACAATTACGACATCTTGTTTAGCCATGTGCCACTGCAGGCACAACAACGGGAGGACATGTGGCAGGATATGCGCAGGAGGGTGAACACCCTGGGCGGCCACAACCGCACATATCAACAGATCCGCAGGCACTGCACAGACCTAATCCGGCATGCGAGACAGCGTGCCGCTGCAATTGCCAGACAACAAGGTGGGACAGGTGGTGGTCCACAAACCCAGCCCCCACTCACACCCACGGAGGAGCTCCTGGCCAGTCTGGGGACACCCATGGAACAACATGCCGAAACCCTTGCGTCCATCGTGGAGGTGGGTGTCTCCCAACCAACGAGCTCGGAGCTGCCTGGTAAGTCAGTGTTGCATGTTTGTATGATAAGCAACGTAGGAGTGGGTGTCATAGTACAACACATAATATAGCAACACATGCCAGGTATATGGCCACACAAGATGCATACTACAGTATGCTATGTTGTGTTTGCAGACATGTGCATAGCACATGCTAACACACAGGTGCATGATGTGACATTCACAGTGCTTACCTTGGCGATAGTAATGGCTAATGTGTATACCTTTGAGTCATCCCTATACAGGTACGTCTGGCGTGTCGCACAGACAAGGGTCTGTTGCAGGTAAGTCTGTTGCTAGTAAAAGGCATGATACGGTGTATCGATATTCCCCATGTGTCCAGGTATGACATGCACACCTGGGTGTGCCCCAGTCATGGTATACAGGTTGCACCACCCGACACACACACCACCCATGTACAGTAGATACAACCGTTAGTATAGACTGGCATGACACCACATAACCCATTGGTGTGATATGTGCAGTCAGCTATGCATACAATGGTGGAGGTGTACCACAATGGCTGCATGTGTAGTATGCATTGGTATGCCTCTGCGGTATGCACACAGTACCACATAGTGAGCTGTGATCTGGCCAGAGCACAGGTGTTACCACTGTGGGCTATGCTCCTGCATTGGGTGCACACGTTGTGACATGGCACATGACATGTCCCATGCACATGGATGTCTGTCTGCAACATTGTCACACTATGACATGACCTATGCATGACATAGCAGACATCCACAATGTCTGCATAGCCTTAGGGGATGTGACACCTCAGACTAGTACGGTTGTATGTCACATGGGCCACCACAGGGCCGTGTGCATGATGCCCATCACACACAATTGTCGATGACCCAGACAAACATGGCCATGGGTGATACCTACAGGCATGTTGCCACACAGTACATCCGCAGTGGGTAGTCACCGTTGCACCCTGTCCACACATAGTGGGCTCATCACTGTAGTGGACCCCCTGGACATCCGATGTGGTACACCAGTGAAATGGAATGCTTGTCCGCAGCCACTAGAGGTGCCACCAATGTCTACCATATACGTGCTGCTGAGCAGCTGAACTGACTTGCAGACATGGCAACGTAATGCGTCCAGTTCATGCATTGCACAGAAACATACCTGTGTCCTGCTACCGTGCAGTGGCACAGTGCCCGTACTACCCACTGTACAGCTATGTACACAGCTCACACCAACCACACCTGCACAGACATCCTTGTTACACATGCATTGTATCTGTAGACAGTACACATAACACTGCACTGTGACATCCGTTGTGATGTGGTGCATGTGGTGGGACACCATCGTCACATGTCCATAGGATACTGCACATGTTTGCGGTGTACATGACATAGTGATGGCAGCCATGTGTACTGTCAACCCGCCCGTGGCCACACGGTGTATCACGGTGATGCATGCAAACTACCATGAATGTGTGTACTGCATGCCTACTAAAAGACACCTGCCTGATGTAGTGTGCACTCCAGGGCAGTATGCATACTGCCACTATTAATGTCTGGGCTGCATTCACTGGGCTGTGGTGTGGGAATGCTGCATGCCACCTGCAATATCACATGCATGATGTGTCTGCATGTGTGTGTGTCAGCGTGTGTGTGTCCGCATGTGTGTGTGTGTGTGTGTGTGTGTGTGTGTGTGTGTGTGTGTGTGTGTGTCTGCGTGTGTGTAATGTAACGTACGGTATGTCTTTGTATTCACAGGTGCTGTAGGTGCATTCCCCTCCTGCGGTCCATCTGATGCTAGTGTCCCCACAGATACTAGTGGTGATGACCATGTGCATGAGGCACAGGCAGGGTCGTCACAGGCAGACACTGTGCCATTGGAGAACATCACACTTACGTCCCCTTCATCCCCGCACATGGTTCAGATGCCGATACATACCCCAACACCGTTGCCCATAGATGACGGACAGTCAGCGTCTGTTGGCACCGAGCAGGAATGTGTGGTGGCTGCAGAAGGTGTGGGTACACACGATGTTGCCAGTGTAATGACTGGTGGAGTGCCACACAGGCATGTGGCAGGTGCTGCTCGTAGGAGGAGCACTGCTAGACATACACCTGCCGTACAGGGTGCAGCAGCTGGTATAACCAGACGCATGTTCCAGACTGTAATGGCGGCACAGGCACGTGCCGAACGGCAGAACCAGGAAGGGCAGAGGCTGCAGAGGTCCGCAATCCGTTCCTTAAATGAGAACATCCAGTCATTGGCGAATGCCCAACAGCATCTTGCCGATGTTCTGGATAGGAGATTGGGTGAGATGGCTGGGATCCTCGACCGAGGCATGGCCATCCGTGAGCGTGAGCTGTCCGTGCTGGAACACCTGGTAGGGGTGAGGCATAGGGCACGTGGGCGTGGGCCAGTAACACCACCAAGTGCAAGTCAACGTGTGCGTGCCACCTCCCATGCCCACCCACACAGTGCTGGTAGCAGCAGCAGTGCAGCTGCTACTACACCAACCACACCAGGACACAGCAGGCCACATGGACATGGCCCTGGACGGCCCCGGCGTGGACACGTTTCCAGCGGACATGTGTCATCGGAGAGTGGCCACTCCATACCTCCACCTGGTAGTGCCCATGTGACCCCAGGCAGGCACGGGTCACGTCGCCGCAGGCGGACACAGTGAGCCGTACCACCTGCACTGTACAGTCTGGGGCTGCCAAGTATACCCCGTGTAGGCATCACAGATGACTGAACTGTGTACACACATACCCACACACAGCAAACACAACTGTAGGGCTCCACCACATCCACATGCATTCTACACAGTCATGCCCAGTAAATGCACAGGCCCTTACACACACACATGATGTCATCCATTGGTACAGCCCATGCCTGTGGCACACATATCACCCTGTGCATATGATGAAGTCTCTGCCGCAGAACCGTGAGCTACACCATCGGTGCACGGTTATGCAAACATATTCTGATGCACAGGGTGGACAAGATAGTGAGAGGTGTATGTGATACCTGTGTCCGCATAGTACGTGATGTGTATGTAGCGGTGGTTGTGTATGGCAGGTGACAGGTGCGTATGTGATGTGGGTCATGCACTGACATCATGCAGCAGACATACCATGTAGTGCAGGTGCAGCATTCATTGTTCTGTGTACACAGTATGCGTGGTGGTTACATGTGTAGCACCATGTTGGTTCAGTTAACACGTATGTCAATTATGGTGTACTTGCATGTGCCTACTGGGAGCACTGTTATCAGTTCCCCACGTTTAGTCGTGGGGTACCCACAGGCACGTCTGGCAATATCAGCATAGCACAGGTACCCGCAACCAGCATGGACCCCTACATAGGTACATAGGCGCACATGTACATACCAGGCTATGTGCCCTACGGCATGTGTAAACCTAGCATGACTGTGTGTGGCTGCTAACACCCCTTAGGATGAGGATACCACATCCATCAGTCTCCTGTCCCTCGTCCAGCACTGACACAGAGATGATGCCTGGCGCATACCTATGATCACACATCCACACGTCATGATTACTCCTGGACAAAGGCAGTCAGGGCCTCTGCTTCACATGGGCTGGCAATCCTCTCCGTGTTGTAGGGGGTCTCCGGGCATTGACTCTGTTCCCCCAGCACGTCCTAGTCATCTTTGTGTTGAGGTGTCTGACAGTCGCTTCTGTGCCTGTGTTTGCCTGGAGCCTAGGAGGTGGAACATGCCCATGTCACCCAGGTCGGACATGGCCGTGTATGTCAGGCACAGATCACCACAGAGCAGACGTGCTGGGAAGGTATACAGCCGGAGTCCCCTTGGTCGGGCAGCATGTGACACATGTCCCAGCACCTTCATCCCCATGTCGTGGAACGTTTGTGGTCCTTCCGAGTGCTGCAGGTGTCAGGTTAGGTACAGCCCAGATGTGCCATTGTACGCAATCATTGCTCTGGTGTGTGATGTGTACAGGGGTACAATGAACACCCCTGATGTGGATGTGATTCCTTCCAGACCAGGTGGCCACAGTGGAATGTCTTCCCACCCACATTGGCATTGTGTGTGTTGACAGAGGTTACCGACAGGTGTAGTACCCTTTTCCATGAACACGTCCACCATGTTGAATGGATTACCACCTACATGTTACGTCGGGATGAACATGTCCTTCCCACTGGGTAGGTCTGCACCTTCTCTGGCATGTAGCAGCAGGCCATGGCTCTGGCACCAGTTATCCATGTCTATGACGCCCTAGGTGGATGTCCGTGTCAGATGGGGTGTTGGGTATGGTGGCCGGTGTGCAGTCATCTGCATACCTTGTCTGCCACAATCCCCCTATGTTTGCATGCACATTGGAAGGTCGAATGCCGAACGGCAGGGGGCCCAGGACTGAGCCCTGTGGGCCTCCACTCGAGACCAGCTTTGAGTCTGACACGGCACCAGGAACACAAACCCTGTGTGGTGTGACCTCCAACCATTCTGAGAACCATCGTGTGACATATGTCCCCACATGTACGCTGGCAAGCCTTTCCATGAGTCCCATGTGGAGTGTGTTCTGAACACTCCCACCAGGTCATGGTACTGTGTGCAAACTGACGTACCCCCATCAATGGCCTTGGTGACCACTCCAGACAGGACGAGCAGGTTTGGGAGGCAGGATCTGACCTTGACTAAGTCGTTGTGGGTTTGTTCCGGTATTGGCTGTACACCACTGTCTGTATTCATGGGCACCTGTATGGACCTCCCCGCAGCTTTGCAGACAAGGCTTGTCAAGCTGATAGGGCGCGTATGTCTACAGTCCATAAGAGCACTACCCTGGCATACTGGGACCACAGCTGCCGTATGCCATCCAGCGGGGACCTAGCCCATAGTAAGGCTAACATGACACAGCGGCCTTATGTGTGGGGTGAGGGCCTCAATGAGGTTGGGTAGCACACAGCCAGGGACACCATCGGGGCCCATTGGTGCTGTGTTCACCGCCTAACAGATATCAGATCACTCCAGGGCATATGACATGTTTCGGAGGCTAGACTCTGGTGGGATGGATACGTCCCCTCTTGGGGGGGGTGGATGTATGCATGGAACATGTCCGCTGGTTTGTTGACAATGTCTGTGGGTGCAGTGACCGTTGTACCATTCTGGATCATTTCCGGCCATGACTGTGCACTCCCACCCATGTCCCTACCACAGTTAAGGAAGGCCCTATGGTTGTCTCATGTGCCCTCTGCAGTACCACTCCCACAAGCGGCCTTGGATGATTGTATGTGTGGCCGTATGTTAACGCCGGTATGAATGGGTGATGGCTTCCCTGGTACTGATATTGCTCTGTCATGTATTAGCTCCAACTGTTGATGTACAGTTTGTCAGTGGCTGGGGTCCACCAGACCATGTGCCTGCCTTCGGTGGACAAGGTCCTGATGTTATCATGATCGCTTGGTGCAGACATCCCTGGGGTGCTCAGAGAAGGCATTCATAAGGGATTTGGCAGTGCGGCCCGTGTTCGCCACTGGCATGGAGGACTTGTAGGGTACCACACCGGTCGTATGATGTGTGTGGTCTGTTGTGGAGAGGTCGTCACTTAGGTCTCCCATGCTGGTGTTGCGTGTAGGATGTGGATGACCAGTGGATCCACTATATGGTCTGACATCACCATTGAGGGTTGTACATCCTGTGTGGGGCATATCCTCCCCATGTGTGATGGGCAGAACTGGTATACGTCCCCCCCTAGTGGGTATGGTTCATGGCTGTTTCACAGCGGTCAGGTGTAAGAACACCCGGGACCTGTGGCGTAGGGTGTTGTGTCATGGGTAATGCTCCCGGTCTATGTATGGGTGGTTGATGTCACCCAATACGGTGCTGTTGTGAGAGCATGCACACTCACCAGTGTCCTCAGGACGGCTGTGCAGGTATCCTGGGTTTGGGAGGGTAGTCTGTAGCATGCAACAAACTGTAGGGCAGTCCTACCCATGGTTAATTGCACCTGGATATTCCCCGCTGCAACGGCCACGTCTGTGGCATGGCCGGGTTGCTGTTGTGTGGCTGGACACACACGACGGTCCACATTCTGCCACCCATGCCGTCGCACCATGTGTATGCATGTCTGCTCTGTGCCGAGTCTAAGTGTCTGAGCATGCCCAGTAAGCAGCTGTGTAGATGGACACACTGTACAGTGCACACCGCGCCCGACTGCAGTAATACCCTGGGTGCATGCCTGTATCCCCTTCGCAACGGCCACGTCTGTGGCATGGCCGGGTTGCTGTTGTGTGGCTGGACACACACGACGGTCCACATTCTGCCACCCATGCCGTCGCACCATGTGTATGCATGTCTGCTCTGTGCCGAGTCTAAGTGTCTGAGCATGCCCAGTAAGCAGCTGTGTAGATGGACACACTGTACAGTGCACACCGCGCCCGACTGCAGTAATACCCCGGGTGCATGCCTGTATCCCCTTCGTAATGGCCACATCTGTGGCATGGCCGGGTTGCTGTTGTGTGGCTGGACACACACGATGGTCCACATTCTGCCACTCATGCCGTCGCACCATGTGTATGCATGTCTGCTCTGTGCCGAGTCTAAGTGTCTGAGCATGCCCAGTACGCAGCTGTGTAGATAGACACACAGTACAGTGCACACCGCGCCCGACTGCGTTGATACCCCGTGAGCATGTCTGTCTCCCCTTTGCAACCGCTAGGTGTGGGAGGCACAGCCAGTACACCCGCCGGGGGTACACACGACAGTCGTCACCGAAGTCTGCTACTAGGCATGTAGCCATGGCCAATGGCATCCTGCATAGCCATGGTGACCATCCAGGTGACACATAAGTGGCTGTCATGCCACATTGGCTGCCTACATCCTGCACGCCGGATGCCCTCTCATAGGGTGAACTGTCATGTGGTGCATCCCGTATTCCTGTCGTGATGTACTGATCAGTAGTTATTTGGTATTCCTGACTGCAGCACTAACGTGTTACTGTACGGCCACCTTGGGATGGTAACAGGCTGCGTGACTGCGCACTCTGACTTCATTCCCTATCGGACGCATTGCCTCTGCAGATGATACCACCCACTTAGGGGTATGCCTCCTGACAGTGCTGTGCTCAGTAAGCCCGGTAGCACGTTCTGTAAATGCTTCATGCTGTAGTGAGTTCATGTAGGTAGGCGTAGGTTCGGCTCTCGGCCCTTGTGTGTGTGTGTGTGTGTGTGTGTGTGTGTGTGTGTGTGTGTGTGTGTGTGTGTGTGTGTGTGTGTGTTTCCAGCTGCCTCTGCAGATGAACTAGCTTTTAGACGCTTCGCAACACATACCTTGGCTATTGCCAGCTATTGTCTTACGAGTGATGTCACCCGCCTAGAAGTATGCCTCTGACAGCACTGTGCTCAGTAAACTCGGTAGCGCATTCTGTAAATGCTTCATGCTGTAGTGAGTTCATGTAGGTAGGCGTAGGTTCGACTCCCGGCCCTTCCCTGTGTGTGTGTGTGTGTGTGTTTCCAGCTGCCTCTGTGGATGAACATGCTTTTAGACGCTTCGCAACGCAAACCCTGGCTATTGCCAGCTATTCTCTTACGGGTGATGTCACCTGCCTAGAAATATGCCTCTGACAGCATTGTGCTCAGTAATCTTGGTAGCGCGTTCTGTAAATGCTTCATGCTGTAGTGAGTTCATGTAGGTAGGCGTAGGTTCGACTCCCGGCCCTTCCCTGTGTGTGTGTGTGTGTGTGTTTCCAGCTGCCTCTGTGGATGAACATGCTTTTAGACGCTTCGCAACGCAAACCCTGGCTATTGCCCGCTATTCTCTTACGGGTGATGTCACCCACCTAGAAATATGCCTCTGACAGCATTGTGCTCAGTAATCTCGGTAGCGCGTTCTGTAAATGCTTCATGCTGTAGTGAGTTCATGTAGGTAGGCGTAGGTTCGACTCCCGGCCCTTCCCTGTGTGTGTGTTTCCAGCTGCCTCTGTGGATGAACATGCTTTTAGACGCTTCGCAACGCAAACCCTGGCTATTGCCAGCTATTCTCTTATGGGTGATGTCACCCGCCTAGAAATATGCCTCTGACAGCGTTGTGCTCAGTAATCTCGGTAGCGCATTCTGTAAATGCTTCATGCTGTAGTGAGTTCATGTAGGTAGGCGTAGGTTCGACTCCCGGCCCTTCCCTGTGTGTGTGTGTGTGTGTGTGTGTGTGTTTCCAGCTGCCTCTGTGGATGAACATGCTTTTAGACGCTTCGCAACGCAAACCCTGGCTATTGCCAGCTATTCTCTTACGGGTGATGTCACCCGCCTAGAAATATGCCTCTGACAGCGTTGTGCTCAGTAATCTCGGTAGCGCATTCTGGAAATGCTTCATGCTGTAGTGAGTTCATGTAGGTAGGCGTAGGTTCAACTCCCGGCCCTTCCCTGTGTGTGTGTGTGTGTGTGTGTTTCCAGCTGCCTCTGTGGATAAACATGCTTTTAGACACTTCGCAACACAAACCCTGGCTATTGCCAGCTATTCTCTTACGGGTGATGTCACCCGCCTAGAAATATGCCTCTGACAGCGTTGTGCTCAGTAATCTCGGTAGCGCGTTCTGTAAATACTACATGCTGTAGTGAGGTCATGTAGGTATGCGTAGGTTCGAATCTTGGCCCTTCCCTGTTTGTGTGTGTGTGTTTCCAGCTGCCTCTGCAGATGAACAAGCTTTTACACGCTTCGCAACACATACCTTGGCTATCAGCGGCCATTCCTTTACGGATGTTGTCACCCACCTGTACATGTGCCTCTGATGGTGGTGTGTTCGTTGGTCCACGTAGCGCATTCCATACCTGTGTCATACGTTTGTGCGGTTGGGTATGTGGGGGTGTGGTCAATCACCATGCCTGCCACATGTGTGTGTGTGTCCATGCTCCCAGCTGCATGGGTTCATAGGGTATGGCTTTGAGGTTTACGCAGAACACTCATAACCTGCCGCCATCCCTGTGTTTGTGGATGGCGGGACACAGCTCGTGTACCGCTTGTGTGCCTGTTCTGGTCGGCGACCTCCGTAGCGTGTTCTCCACGTGCACCCTGCTATGGTGTGGTGGGGTGGTGCTGTATACATTACACTCACGGGCCTGCCAGATGTGTCCGTCTGTATCTCTGTCTTTGTATATCTATGTACCTATGTTGTGCCCGTACTTCTGCTCTACCATTTTACAGCTATCTTTCCCATGTATCGCATACTTGCACGGCTGACACATATAACTGTGGTACGTTGCATATCCACACATTGTCCATGCACCGTCCGTATTCCAGAACACCTCAAAGACATCTGCTGGATTTCGTGGCAGACAGCTATCCTTGCTGTCCTGACACTGTACCCGTACACGCCATACACCTTGTGTGTACTTGCCTATTTATGGTGTGTGTATGTCTAACTGTGCTGTATGCATGGCTGTGTGTGTGTCCCGCTATAGCCATCTGTGCAGGTGTCGCCACTATGGGTAATCCTTGTGGACCGCTGTTACATGTGCACGTCTGCACATACCTGCAGACTGTACTACCCCTCCGACGGCAGCGGCCTTAGATCGCCCGCTGCCCTAGGCTGTAGGGCTCCATGGCGCCCGCCACCACAACACATGGTGCACCCATCTTGGTATACCTACGTGACACACCTACTAGACAGGTGGCCCTACTAGAGCGGCGCCCTGGGCAGCCGCAGGATTGGCGTATGCCTACGGCCGGCTATGGGCACATCACAAGGCATACGTCTACATTCGGTGTTATACGACATCTAGGTTATAACACCACAGGGGGGACCTCCTCAGCTATGCTGTAAAATGCGGATTTAGATGGATTAGTAGGTGGAGGGTTGGCCACACACCAGGGCTGACCGATGGAACACTGCTGAGGCCTCGTTTGAGAAGCAGGTGGAGCAAACACCCGTAACGGGAATGTAGTGTAGGTACAGATGTAGAGTTAACATACATTTGTCCACTCTGTCAGTTCTGTACCATTATATTACAGTGATATGCTATGCATATCTTCCATATACATTGTTAGGTCTTTGATTGATGAGGATTCGGCATAGTACAATATCATATAATACGTGTGTTAATAGGATGCTTTCTGAGATGTTGACATATGTGTGCGTCGTTAGCAGTGCGTCTGTGCTTTCTATGCTGTGGCTACATGTTCATTGTTTGCATAGAAAGTGACAAATGGAAGTGTAAGGGGGGATATTTAAAGCCTGGATGCTTCCATGTTATGTGTAAGTCTCACGGGGCCTACGGGTGATAGCGCTTACATGTCTATGAAGTAACCTTTGGATACCATATGTGACCTGTCGTGGACAAAATGTCTACATTGACTGTTTCATCTACCTATGTGTGACATGGTTTGTGTGCCATAAGGTGCCAGCGAGTCTTTATTGTTGATTAGGTGTATTCCATGGTCAATTGACATTAATCCTATTAATTCACTGAAGGATGTCCTTCATTGGTGGGAACGCCATAGTTTGACCATCGTATGGCTTTCCCAGCTGACGTTGATATTGTGCCATTGGTATGGTTCCACAGGTCACCCATCTGTTCCGCGGTATGGAAGCGTGTGATCCCCATTTATGTGCTGGCAGATTGAGTGCTGTGTACGCCGGTATCCGCACAGCAGTCTGGCTTTGTATGGGGAGTGTCTACTGTAGTCCCTATCTGTATTTCCTGAGTTATACCTTACTACAGCTGTGGGATTCCACCAGGTTTGCTGTTATGGGTGCCATCTTGGCCGTACATTTGTCCATCCATGGGAACTGCCTAATGGACACTAGTATAGGGCTGTACACATTTCACAACTGCATTCTGCATTCTCCGGTGGATGATTTGCATTATTAGTGCGGAGTAACGCATATGCCATGCCCACGTCCCTCACACGGGGCGGGACAATGATTCATCTGCCAATCCACACCGAGACCCATTTTTGCATACCCACGATCCCATGGCTGCAACCCTCGACAGTACCCATTGCACATCCTTCATGTGTGCGGGAATGGGATGTGAACGCACGTCTATGGACTCAGCAACCTGGGGAGTCCTATTCATATGTCCTGCATTTCATGGACACTTGTCATCAACCTTGAACACGCTGGTGGTGCATATATCTAGCTGTGCCGTGGTCACGGTTGTCACTTCATCTGGGTCTCCCGATCGCAGCAGGTTCACATTTCATACGGAGAAATTTTTGGGTCCTACAATGGACACCAATGTGCATATGTAAAGTGTAGAACGTATTGGACTGTGTCCATCTGGCCAGTGGGTTTGATTGCTGCTGTATGTTCAGCAATCACGGATGTCTGTTTGAGTACCCATATTATGTAGTGCTACGTAAACCGGGTTTTCCGCCACTGAACACAAATGGTGTAATTCCAATGATGCAGGCTAACAATTGCTTTAACTGATCCGCAGATATCCCATTGGGACATTCCCGCCTCTGTATTGTCGAATTAACACGGACGAAACATGTGGATCCTATTAATTCCTTGAAGGATGTTCTTTCTATGTGGCTACGCCATAGCTTAACCATCCTATAACCTTCCTAGTTGACGTTGTTGGTGTGCCATTAGTATGTGTTCCGCAGGTCACCCATTTATTCCGCGGTATGGAAGCGAGTGATCCCCATTCTCTTGCTGGCGGATTGAGTGCTGTGTACGCCGGTATTCGCACGGCGGTCTGGCTTTGTATGGGGTGTGTCTACTGTAGTCCCTATCTGTATTTCCTGTGTTATGCCTTACTACAGCTGTGGGATTCCACCAGGTTTGCAGTTATGGGTGCCATCTTGGCCGTACGTTTGTCCATCCATGGGAACTGCATAATGGACACTAGTATAGGGCTGTACACATTTCACAGCTGCATTCTGCATTCTCCGGTGGATGATTTGCATTATTAGTGCGGAGTAACGCATATGCCATGCCCACGTCCCTCACACGGGGCGGGACAACGATTCATCTGCCAATCCACACCGAGACCCATTTTTGCATACCCACGATCCCATGGCTGCAACCCTCGACAGTACCCATTGCACATCCTTCATGTGCGGGAATGGGATGTGAACGCACGTCTATGGACTCAGCAACCTGGGGAGTCCTATTCATATGTCCTGCATTTCATGGACACTTGTCATCAATCTTGAACACGCTGGTGGTGCATATATCTAGCTGTGCCGTGGTCACGGTTGTCACTTCATCTGGGTCTCCCGATCGCAGCAGGTTCACATTTCGTACAGAGAAATTTTTGGGTCCTACAATGGACACCAATGTGCATATGTAAAGTGTAGAACGTATTGGACTGTGTCCATCTGGCCAGTGGGTTTGATTGCTGCTGTATGTTCAGCAATCACGGATGTCTGTTTGAGTACCCATATTATGTAGTGCTACGTAAACCGGGTTTTCCACCACTGAACACAAATGGTGTAATTCCAATGATGCAGGCTAACAATTGCTTTAACTGATCCGCAGATATCCCATTGGGACATTCCCACCTCTGTATTGTCGAATTAATACGACCAAAACATGTAGGTCCTATGAATTCATTGAAGGATGTTCATTATAAGCGTGAACGCCATAGTGTAAGGATCCTATCACTTTCACAGTTGACGTTGTTGGTGTGCCATTGGTATGTGTTCCGCAGGTCGCCCATATCTTCCGCGGTATGGAAGCGAGTGATCCCCATTATGGTGCTGGCAGATTGAGTGCTGTGTACGCCGGGATTCGCACGGCGGTCTCATTTTCTATGGGGAGTGTGTACTGTGGTCCCTATCTATATTCCCTGTGGTATGCCTTACTGCAACTGTGTAATTCCAGCAGGTTTGCAGTTATGGGTGCCATCTTGGCCGTACGTTTGTCCGTCCATGGGAATCGCCTACTGGACACTGGTATAGAGCTGTACACATTTCACAGATGTAGTTAGCATTCTCCGGTGGATTATTTGCATTATTAGTGGGGGGGGGTAACGCATGTGCTATACCCACATCCCTCCCACGGGGAGGGACAACGGATCATCTGCCAATCAACACCGGGCACCATATCTGCATACCCACTATCCCATAGCTGCAACCCTCGACGGTACCCATTGCACATCCTCCATGTGTGCAGGAATGGGATGTGGACGCACTTCCATGGACTCGACATTCTGGGGACCTCTGTCCATATGGCATGCATTTCATGGACACTTGTCATCACCCTTGAACACGCTGGTGGTGCATATATCTACCTGTGCCGTAGTCACGGCTGTCACCTCTTCTGGGTCACACGATCGCAGCCTGTTGCCATTGCCTAGGGATAAATTTTTGGGGTCCTACAATGGACACCGATGTGCATATGTAAAGTGTAGAACATGTTGGACTGTGTCCATCTGGCCAGTGGTTTGGACTGCTGCTGTATGTTCCCCAATCGCGGATGTCTGTTTGCCTACCCATATTATGTAGTGCTACGGAACCCGTGTCCTTCCACAATTAACCCAAATGGTGTTAATCTAGTACTGCAGGTTAGCAACTGCTTTAACTAATCCTCAGAGGTCCCATTATGAACTATCCGCCACTGTATTGTCATTATAACACAGCCGGTACATGTAGAACCTATTTATTCATGGAAGGATGTTCTTTATGAGTGGGAACGCCATAGTTTAACCATCCTATGACCTTCCTAGTTGACGTTGTTGGTGTGCCATTAATATGTGTTCCACAGGTCGTCCGTATGTTCCGTGGTATGGAAGCGGGTGATCCCCATATTCTTGCTAGCAGCTTGGTTGCTGTGTACGCCGGGATTCGCACGGCGGGATGGATTTCTATGGGGAGTGTCTACTGTTGTTCCCATCTGTATTTCCTGTGTTATGCCTTACTGCAGCTGTGTAATTCCACCGGCCTTGCAGGTATGGGTGCCATCATGGTCGTAGGCTTGTCCATCCATGGGAATTGCCTGCTGGACACTGGTATGGGCTGTACACATTTCACACCTGCATTTAGCATTCTCCGGTGAATGCTTTACATTAGTATTGGGGAGTGGGTCATGTGCTACACCCACATCCCTCCCACGGGGCGGGACGATGGATCATCTGCCAAACAACACCGAGCCCCATTTCCACATACCCAGGTTCCCATGGCTGCAGCCCTCGACAGTACCCATTACACATCCTTCATGTGTGCGGGACTGGGATGTGGCCGCACGTCCATGGTGTCGGTGATCTGGAAATGACTGTTCATATATCCTGCATTACATGGACACTTGTCATCAACCTTAAACACGCTGGTGGTGCATATGTCTCGCTGTGCCGTACCCACGGCTATCGCGTCATCTGGTGGACGGTAACGGCTGGATGGAGTTCTGTTAAGTACAATTTTTGGGTCCTACAATGGACACCAATGTGCATATGTCAAGTTAGATGTTGCTGGACTGTGTGCAACTGGCCAGTGGTTCTGACTGCTGCTGTATGTACCCCAATCGCGGATGTCTGTTTAACGACCCATACTACGTAGTGCTACGTAAACCGGGTTTAGTACATCTGAGAACAAATGGTGTACATCCAGAGATGCAGGTTAGCAACTACTTTAAATACACCACAGATGTCCCAGTAGGACATATCCGTCACTGTAATGTCAACATAACACCACCAGAACATGTAGATCCCCTATGAATTCATTGAAGCATGTATTCTTTATAAGTGGGAACGCCATAGTTTACATATCCTAGTTGACGTTGTTCGTGTGCCATTAGTATGTATTCCACAAATCGCCCATTTCTTCCGCGGTATGACAGCGAGTGATCCCCATTTTGTTGCTGGCAGATTGAGTGCTGTGTATGCCAGTATTCGCACGATGGTCCGCTTTGTGGGTATGTCTACTGTAGTCCATATGTGTATTACCTGTGTTATCCCTTACTGCAGCTGCGTACGGCCACCAGGTTTGCAGGTATGGGTGCCATCTGTCGTGACGCTTGTCCATCCATGGAATTGTCTACTGGACAGTGGTATGGCTGTACACATTTCACACCTGCATTTAGCGATATCCGGTGGATGCTTTGCATTATTCGTGGGGAGTGAGGCATGTGCTACACCCACATCCCTCCCACGGGGTGGGACAACGGATTATCTGCCAAACAACACCGAGCACCATTTCTGCATACTCACGATCCCATGGCTGAAACCCTCGGCAGTACCCATTACACATCCTTCATGTGTGCGGGACTGGGATGTGGACGGACATCTATGGAGTCGACAGTCTGTGGTTTTCTGTTCATATGTCCTGCATTTCATGGACACTTGTCATCAACATTAAATACGCAGGTGGTGCATATATCTAGCTGTGCCGTGCTCACGGCTGTCGCTTCTCCTGGTTGGACGATGAAGGCTGGATGGTATTCCGTACGGGGCAATTTTTGGGTCCTACAATGGACACCAATGTGCATATGTAAAGTGTAGAGCTTGTCGGACTGTGTCCGTGTGGCCAGTGGGTTTGACTGCTGCTGTGGGTTCACCAATCGCGGATGTCTGCTTGACTACCCATTCTACGTGGTGCTACGTAACCAGTTGATTTAGAACTGAGAACAAATGGTGTACATCCAAAGTTGCAGGTTAGCAACTGCTTTGGATAAACCTCAGACGTCCCAATAGGACATATCCGTCACTGTATTTTCAACATAACACCACCGGAACATGTTGATCCCCTATGTATTCATTGAAGCATGTTTTCTTCATAGGTGGGAACGCCATAGTTTGCATATCCTACTTGACATTGTTGGTGTGCCATTAGTATGTGTTCCACAGGTCGCCCATCTGTTACGCAGTATGGTAACGAGTGCTCCCCATTTTGTTGCTGGCAGATTGCGTGCTGTGTACGCCGGTGTTCGCACGGCGGTCCGACTTTGTATGGGGAATGTCAAGTGTAGTCCCTATGTGTATTACCTGTGTTATGCCTTACTGCGGCTGTGTAATTCCACCGGGTTTGCAGTTATGGGTGCCATCTTGGTCGTACGCTTGTCCAGCCATGAGGATTGCATACTGGACACTGGTATAGGGCTGTACACATTTCACACCTGCATTTAGCATTCTCCGGTGGATGCTTTGCATTCTTAGTGGGGAGTAAGGCAGGTGCTACGCCCACATCCCTCCCACGGGGCGGGACAAAGGATTACCTGCCAAATGACACCAAGCCCTGTTTCTACATACCCAGGATCCCTTGGCTGCAACAGTCGACAGTACCCATTACACATCCTTCATGTGTGCGGGACTAGGATGTGGACGCACTTCTATGGACTCGGAACTCTGGGGATTTCTGTGCATATGTGCTGCATTTCATGGACAGCTATCATCAACACTGAACACGCTTGCGGTGCATATGTCTAGCTGTGCCGTGGTCACGACTATCGGTTCACGTGAGTGGCGATGAAGGCTGGCACGCATTCCGTACGGGAAAATATTTGGGTCCTACAATGGACACCACTGTGCATATGTAAAGTGTAGAGCTTGTCGGACTGTGTCCGTGTGGCCAGTGGGTTTGACTGCTGCTGTGTGTTCACCAATCGCGGATGTCTGCTTGACTACCCATACTGTGTGGTGCTACGGAAACCATGTTTTCCGAATCCGGAACCAAATGGTGCACATCCAATGTTGCAGGTTAACAACCGCTTTAATTAATCCCCAGAGGTCCCGGTTGGGAACTCTCGCCACTTTATTGTCGGAACGACACCTCCAGACTAGGTACATCACGGGCACTTTGGCACGGTCTTAACGGCCATTTGCAAATGTAATTAGCAGACACGTGTCAATATATGTATAATAATACATATTGTCATGCCGAAGTTAATCTATATTATTTGGACAATGGCTTCTGCTATTGACATCCGTTGCTGTGGTTGTTGCCGGTTACCATACACATGGCTTTCTCAAAGGCTGAATTCACAATTCTGAACACTACTGTGATCTCCTTTAAGTACCCTGGGCCAGTGGTCAACAGTACTGCAGCCACTGCATCACTTACATATGCCGTCTACCGGTACCTACAGGACTGCATGGATCAGGCATTCCCTTACCCAACTGTGGTTCATTGTACCAATGCCAAGCATCCAGTGTAGTGTACCCCAGCCATACACAAGCTGTACAACGGGATGGGGTGGCTACTACAAGGCAGAGTAGACACCTTGTGAGGTATGACACCCTTGGTCATTATATGTGTACAGCTACAAGCTGTCATGACATGGTCCGGGGCACGTTCCACAGATATATCTCCATGGACCTGGCTGACAATCATACAGCCTTCATTTGCTATGCTGGACACCTGGGAGGTCACTCCCACATATGCTCTGACTGGGTTCACGATGATGTGGAGTTTACTCAACATACACACATTGCCAACATACGGGCTGACAGGTTCGGTGAAGACATCTCCACACCCTCCCCCCCACATGGAGAGATGTCTGTACCGGCGGTTTGTGGTCCCCGAATGTTCTGTGACGCACGGGTGGGACATGCTCTCTCCAGGGTAGTGAACATAGCATCCATGGGACCAGGTGGTGTCCCGACTGTGTACTCCGCGATCTCATTGAGGAATTAGACCCACAGTTAGGACAGCTGTTTATTTCTAGCCTCACCTCGGGTAACGTACCCAGGTTCTGTCGCACGGCGACTGTGGTCCCACTTCACAGGGCCAATGCCTCCACTGACCCTGGTTATTACTGTGCCATTACCATGAGGAGACCTATCTGCAAAGACATGGGAAGGGATCATACTGCGGCTCGTAGATGAAGGCATAGGGGACCTGCATACTTTGCATCCGACCCGGTTTGGCTTGGTCAGGGGTGGTTCATGCGTTTAAAGCATGGTTGACGTTTTCGGGACGGTCACCGAGGCCATTGATGGGGGTCTTGCAGTCCATACAGCCTACCTCGACCTGGCAAAGGCCTTCAACACAACACCCCCCTCGGGTATCATTGATAAACCCATCGTCTTGGATGTGAACACGTACATCGCAGGATGGGTTGTAAACTGGCTATGTGACACGACCCACGCGGTCATAGTTGCTGGCAGCATGTCGGACCTACTGCCTGTCGCAGGCGGTGTCCCACAGGGCTCTGCCCTGGGTCCACTCCTTTTCTACATCTACATTTCCACAGTACAGGCACACACAGGGGTGTTATGGGCGACATTGTTTGTAGATGACTGCGAACCGGGTGCCATAGTGGGACGGACATCTGACACAGATATCCTTCAAAGGGGCCTCCCAGATATGCATATCTGCTGTCAGGGACATGGCCTACAGCTAAATGCAAGGTAATGCAAAGTCATACCCGTCAAGGAGAACGAGGTCACCCCTGTCCGGCATATGGGTGGCAGTCCACTGGGCACGGGGGTAATTACCAGGGATCTGGGGACACAGGTTGTCGGTCACCATTCGTTCAACACACATGTTGCTATCATGGTTCGGTAGGACGTCTACATTGCCCACCTGTTCGTGCAGGGATTCACATCTAGATCACAGTAGGTCATTGTCTCCTTGTACTCATTACGTGTTACACCTATGTTGAGTACATTGCCCCATTCGGAAGGTATCTGACCCGACACCTACAGCAGCTGGGAAGGCCCCATAGGTTAATTGTCATACAGATGCAGGGTGACAGGGGGTTGTATAATGCTTCCCCACTGTCAGGACCCCTGCTCCATTCGGTCACATACCTCTTGTTCGGTGTTGACCTGTGCCTGACATACGAGGCCATGTCGACCCATATTTCATGTCTATGCTTCACCTACTGTATCTACATCCCTCGGAACCACAAGGGCAGGTGACGTGAACCTTGCCGCGGTCATTAATAGGATGTGTTGGAGTGACACATACGTCACCCAGACACTCACTATGCTGTGGATCTACATCACAGTACATGTGAGGCAGTGATCCTTGCTAGCCTTGTTCGAGGGGGATCTTGTCCGTTGGATGGGGGATTGCAGATATACCCCAGGGATTACATCATTATCACTGCTTGACAGAGGTACGGCAATATCATAGGCATTTTATCGCTGGACCGGAAGGTTGGCAAAGGAATCCTAACTATGGACTAGGGTTATGGCTGACCTTGGGTAGATAGCCTACCCTGTACCTATGGACCTATGTACCTATGTTCATAGTTTGTCCCATTTACACTTGTCTATCCCCTATCCTCTTTCTCATGTGTATATTTCTGTGGCACGTGATTGTCCTCTGTATTACCTGCAGGTATGCTGTCTACAGTGCACATACGTCACGGTTGATTACAGTGTATCTGTGTCCCTACCACTGTGATACTGAGGACTACCACACATCCTTCACAACATTACATGCATATGTCCATTCTATTATTCTTTGGCCTATGGGGGGTGTTAAGGCAACGGTTACACGTGTCCCTGTTTGTGCGTGCATCATGGTGTTCTTTGACCAGCCTCCGTTGTGGTCGTGGGATGGACGGTAGTGTTGGTGTGTGTTTGGCATGTGTTTTCACTGCCGTTACATCTGGGGGAGGTGTGGTTGGCACATGTTCCTCTTTGCAGGGAGCCCCATCCTGGAGTTTTGTGTCATGCATCTACACTTGGCACGTGCCATATGTCCTGTGCTATTCCCACAGTCGTGTATGCCTTCATGCATTACTACTGCGTGTTACTGGCTGTTTGTATGTGGTACACATGGCGATTGTGGTGGTTGGCTTGGCCTATTCCCATGCTATGACATACACATCTGTCAATTAAGTTGTTAAAGTCAGACTGTAACACTCATTAGGCTTTTCAAAATGACAGTCAATCACATAGGAAGCTCAGTTTCACAACGTTTTACTAGTGTACACCAGGAGGCAAATACCTATGCAGTACAAGTATGGAGTTTTGTCTGACTCTATACAGGAAGCAGCTTTATGTATATTGTGTTTACAATCAGCTTTTGCCCACCTTAATGACGTGGTCAGTCACAGGGCATTTACATCACTATAGTCCACAATATTCTATTCATACGACGGTGCTAAGGTAATTCTTATTAAATGTTTTCCCATGAGAATAGCACAGCCATGCAAGGCACCTAGTCAATTAGAATGTCCTTCTGTAAATGTTGCTCTTTCAAGGTTCCAAGCCTGTTCCGATACAATAGTCAGTTCATTTCCTAATAGGTTCCTTTGTCTCTCTGGTGAGCAGCTGTACTCTATCATCGATAGAGCTCACAAGGCCATCCTCCTCAGTGGAAGGAAGAAAGATATACATGTACATACATTTATTATTCTCTAACCCAGCGGATGATTAATGCTGAAAGACATAAGCCTGCTGAACTGGTTACTGCCAGGGTCAGTGTTCAATCACACTGCAGCTAAACTTCAGCCAATTACATGCAAGATCATTTCTACTGCCATATTGTAAAGTGGAATAGCATGCATGATATACTATTTGCTTCTAAACTGGCACTTCATATGTGTTTCTATATATATTTTTCTAACAACATCCATCCGGCCATATGCATGTTATTCCGTCCTTTGCGTTAGCCGTGGGTGTTTGGCCGTCCGAAAACGCTACTCTCAACATGTGATGTCCCACCTTCCCTTCTGTGCCAGTGGCACCCTGTTAGGGCGTCCTGTTTGGTAGGCAGATGTTCCGCTATATGTGTTTGACATGTTTGCATAGCTGATCATCGGTACGGTGGTTGAACATCCCGCCTTGTCCACATGTGTACAGTTATGTGCACCGTGGCGTGTGCAAGCCTATGGTGTTTGGACGGGTCCATACCACATGCGGGATGTACACATTCTGCCGACACATTCACATGCAGCCATTTGCATATCTGTACCTGAGGTGTGTTGTTAACATGTGGGGTACATATTTGCCCGCGTGGCACTGCCTAAGACAATCTTCTTACCACATTTCAGGTATGCCCATTGTGTGTAGGTGTGTAGCTGCGCAAGGCTGTTAGCTGGGTTGGGTGCACGGTCGTACATGGGTGCAGGTTACATGCTATGATGGGGCTATTGTGTATTACATTTTCATGCATGGGTTCTGCTTCTGGATATTACGCTTAGACATACACCGTCCTGTGTATGCGACGAGCACGTTGCTGGGTGTGGTACATGTTGCTATGCACATGTTTGCCTGTGTTTAGGGTATCTTGGTTCCTTCTTGTTGTTATGTCGACAGGGCTACCCAGCTGTGTACTCTCACTACTGCTGGTGACCATTAGGGTTGCCACCTTTTCCAATGCCCAAAGTGGGACATCTTTTGTGGAAACATCGGATTTTGCAGGACAACACATACCCACAGCAAGTAGAGATGACAGAACTTCACCTTTTTGCAGAATTAAACGCTTATTCTCATAGCATTTGGGTTGCTTATTCTGTTTCTTATGCCATGTATGTGTTTCAAATACTAAATAAATGTTTTATGCTACTATTAAAGGTATATTGAGGGAATATGTTTGTCCGGAAATCTCAGGACATTTGCCATTTGTCGATTTTTTGCCGGGACACAACTGTCAAATGAGGGACTGTCCATAGCAAAGTGGGGCAGTTGGTAACCCTGGTGACCATGCCCATGTCGCTACTTCTATGTCGGTGCGGCGCGCTGACATGCTGTGGTACACCTTCTCTGGGTAAGCCCACTGACAGTGCATTGCGGGACGGACACGGTATTATGCGTCTCCTTAGTTCCTTGGACGGGTTCACTTTGGACTTTGTGGGTTAATGTTTGGTTCTCCGTTTTGTGTGTACGTGTACTATGTTGCATAGTCTGCCTACGTTTCATTATCCATGGAGCCTGTCTGGTGCGGTTACTATTGCAGGTGGCCTATGGCAGTCAGCACTTTAGGTTGCTCATTGCCTGCACGCTTGGCCACGCCTACGGGCGCATCCTACTTGGACTCGCTCACGTGCCCTGCGCACATGTCTGTGGTGGCGGCGCGCACTCATTACTATGCATATGGCACTACTACGCCGATATTACACTGCACTACCGGCGCAAGCCTTACACCGACCTTGCGCCGAGCTTCATGAATCCCGGGGATATATATATTTATATATATTTAGTCCACAAACACTGGTGACATGAGCGACCATAAGGACACCATTTGCAATTTTTGGGTTGTCCCACATGGGACACGCATGTCTTTATGTCAAGATTAGACTCTATACTTCATTACATCCTTACTCCCATTAACATGACACTACAATAAATTAATAAGTATGACTATGTGGTAACACACACATTACACGAGAGCCTAATTATGTACGTGTTCGGCGTATTTCTTTTACAACTAGACCGGTTTAGTAATTGACGTTGCCATAGCAGGCAGATCACATGAATGATTCCATGTGTGAGAAAGTCCTCACATTTGATTTTTTCAGCACAGCACTGACTTCAGACATTGTACACACTTCTGTGTTTTAGCAGTTTCATCCCTTCCCTCTTATGCACAACCTATTATTCTATCTACTGTCGAGGTTTTAAGGGCACATTTATGTTATTTATGTCTGCAAATGGAATGAATGTGTTACAGAGAATGTACTTCTACATATAGATGTCTGCATGTGTGTATGCATATATACTTATAACGGACTCGCTGACCTCCACGAGGTGGTCCCGTTAGAACCAGTCCATCCAACCCTGGCATGCCTGTATACATATTTTTATACCCATAGTTCCTCCACCCCAACCGAGTTCAACATACATGCATACCATCCATTGTCCAGTTGTTATCGCAGTCATGACACACCTCCACACATTACCCTCTCCCGAGCATTAGGGGCCCTACACGTATGTTGTCCCAACCCATGTATTCTCAGGCTCTCCCACCATTTAGTCCTTGAACATACCTGCCCTTGCTTGTGTAATGGTCAAATGGCCAAACAGTCTATACATTTTTGAGAAGTCCCACCAGGGACTACCCTCTATTTGTAAAGTAGACTTAGCAGATAAAAAATGTTACTCCCACTGGTAATAGCCTGTCTGTCATGTGAGTAGCAGTGCTTTGCTCACTCCTGCCTAGCTTGATATGACATATGCTGACAGCGCTATATAATACTGTGGTTGCTGTTGATTCCCTTCTCATTCCTTTTGTATACTTTATTGTTACATCATTCTTTCTTCATATATATATACATATATATATATATATATATATATATATATATATATATATATATATATATATATTATATATCTGTACATACTTATATATATTTCCTATGCTGCGCACTGCTTAGACCCATGCAAGTGCACTCAGACTTGCTTACTGGTACTTATATATGTTTACTGCTGCTTATGTGTGCTTACATCTGCTTACTAGTGCCTTATTCATTACGACAGTGCCACTTTGAATGGCATTTAATTAAATATCTCATGCGATACTCTTATGTGAGTTTTACAGCAAAACGACATGCATTCCACATGGAAAATTATATGTGCTATTGTTGGGCTTGAACTGTGAATGCCTGTTCATTAGGTGGATGCTCTAAACAATACACTATTGATGTTTACATTGATTTCACATGTTTTTCTCTATTTGAATGATTCTGATGTGTTAGCTATGCTCGGCGGAGGGCAGCGACGCACAAACACTCTGAGCTTTGCTTACACCTTCAATATTGCAGCAATTCAAATGTATAATAGGGACACAGGGAATCTAATTGTGAAAGTTCTAGGGACGGGGCTCAACATTCCACTACGTGCTTGTGTGTTTAATACTTTAGTTTTATTTCACTGTTCGTGGACACTCTTGTATGCTTAGCAAACATTTCGGTATCCAAGGACACTGAATTACTGACTTACTATTAGTGGCAGGCTCTACTAGTAAGCATAGTAGGTGGTGCAACTGTCGGGGCATGTTTACGCCTCCATAGAGCACTTGTGCACGCCCCCTGCACTCTCACACATTTCCTGTGCACGTCAAGGGTGCGGCGGCATGAACTCATACATATTCATATGGCGTTGCAGCACCCTCTGTAGTGAGGACGCTCGGCACAAGGCTAAAACCATCCTTGCGCCAAGCTTCTTGAATCACAGGGATTATATTTGTGAGGAAATGAGACATGATGTAAAAATATAATTGAAATGTTATAAATGTAACAGAATTGTCCATTTATGCATGGACTGTATAAATTATAAAAGTAAGGAAAAAGAAGAAAGAGAAGAAAATGAACAAAAAGAAGAAATATTAGAAGTACTAGAACTAGAATAAGAATTAGATGACAAAAAGTATTAAAGTGGTCATAGATGAAGGCTGTAAAATACGTGATGAGGAGGACATAAATTGGGAGATAGTAAAACAAAAAATAAAATAACGCTATTGGTAAAAGGGTAGAGTGAAAAAACTTAAAAGAACAAGTAAATAAGAAAAAAAAAGAAAGGAAATGGATGAAAAAGAATGCACATAGCAAATGCTTAGGTGTGGTATAATGGTTAAGGTGTTTGACTCACAGATACAAAACACAGTGTTTGATTCTCACCTTTGAGACTAAAATTGACTAGGCCTAAGGAGACCCATTAAAACAGCTAGTCTAGTAATTAGCTATGAACTTATGAAGCTGAGAAAAAAGGAAAAGGTGCTTTCTGTAAATGTGAATAATGTTAAGAATAAGTTGCATGGAAGGCTTTCTACATGGCCCACCTCATAAATAAGGGTATTTCCTCCAGGAACAAGGAGGTCATAGCACCCCTGTACTCCCCCCTTATCAGACCCGTTATTGAGCACAGTGGCCCCTTCAGCATGTACCTTGCCAAGCACAAACAGCAGTGGGAGGGACCACAGATGTTCCTGACCAGGAAAATCCAAGGTCTCAAACACCTGTCCTATACAGATAGGCTAAAAGCCCTGTCTCTCTACTCAGTCTCATACAGACTGCTCAGAGGTGACCTGTGTCTGACATACAAACCCATCTCAGACCCAGCCTTGATGCATATCTGTAAGATAAACTCCACTCAACCCACACACAATGTCTTAACCTGGTCTGTGACATTAATAGAATTTGTCGGCGGGATAGATTTGTGTCCCAAAGACTCCCCCATTTGTGGAATAGACTACCTCTCCAAGTCAAGCAGAGTACCTCTCTAGCCCTCTTTAAGTGGAACCTGGATGACTGGATGGAAAACAGAAAATACACCCCTGGGATCCCACCTGTGTCCCTGCTGGACAGGGGAAACAGGTGCTGACTTTGAGGGAACATAAACAAAATTTTTGGCTAGGCTTATAAGGGCCTAATTAAATTAGAAGACAATATATTTAATACATGAAAAAAGATTACAAACAGATAAACTATGGGGAGGAAAGATATTCTGGAATATTGGAAATGAGAGATTTCTGGAATAGCTACTACTCTGTAGAAATACAGTAAAGATATTAGATGCAACTTTAACAAAAATGGGAAGATTAACCATTGTAGTTTTAAAATGGAAAAAAACAAGTATGTAGAATTATAACATTATAGCTCTTTACGAATGGTAAAGAAATCAAAGTTTATTTCATCAGATTTTAAATGATGTAGTGATAAAATTAATACTATAACAACAGAAGACTTTAGTTGTGATTTAAGAGGAAAGCATAAAAAGAGAAGAAATGATATAAGAAAAAGGTTAGAAGTTATAAGATGTGGTAAGTTAAAACTTTTGGACAAAAAAAAAACATGGAAAGCAGTATATTTAGAACTAAAATAGATTATTTGATAGTAGCAGAAGGTTTAGTTATAGGAGAAGGGAAGAAGTTGAATCAAGATTTTCTTTTCATCTTGCAATATGGCTAGAAATTAAGGAAAACAAGGAATACATAAAACAGGCAAAGAAATAAAAAGGTTTAATGAGAAAGCATGGAATGAAGAAGGCAAGAAATTAATAATACAGTTATGGAAAGATCATATTGCTATGAGAACATTTTATAAAAATCAGTCTGAATGGTAGATGATATTTAAGGAAAATATAAAAATGTTTTACATTGGCAATATAATGTGAGAAAAGCAGAGAAAAAAAATAAAAACATAACATATAATTTGAAGATTTAGAATATAAAGATAGAAAGTATTTTGACAAAAAAGAAGAATTATATGAAAGAAATCAATAAGAAGTGCAAGAATTGTTATATAAGCAAAGCTATTCTTTTAAAAGAAAAGGGGAAAGAAGTATTGAGTTACTTAAGCAGACTAGTAAAGGAAGACAGTAATATAATGAGATTAATAAAAAATGTGAAAAGAGAGATAGAAAGAACTCAGTAAAAGATTATGAATTGTGTAGTACAATATATTAAAGAAATGTTTAAAGAAAAATGAAGGTAGTTAATAGATTCATAGTTTCATAGCAGATTACTAGGCTAGTGGCCCTAGATGGTCTATGTTTGCTCATAAAAAAAAATTACATTGAATGGCTATTAACTGAATGTTAAACAATGAAAGTTTAATGTACCAAAACAGCTGTGCCCCCCACCTCTCAATTATATATACCAACTCCTAGATCACACTACTGTGAGGAATAGGGCAAATTTAAAAAAAGATTTCCTTCACTTACCTTATGGATTATGGTACTTCCTGGTTGTTGACCAGCTATGGCCATTGGATGAATTATTTTTTGCTGTTAAGCATGTTCAGTACATTCAACTTTCACTGTTTAATATTTGATTATTCGCCATTCACAGTAAATTATTTTCAATGTAAGAACATAGACCCAGCCGAGGAGCTCTTACAAGCCTAGCCATGTCAATCACAAGTTGCCTCAATTGTCCTTGGTTAGATAGGTGCAATTCACAGAGTGAACCTATGATAAACTCTGACTACCCATGTCCATGAGTGATATGGGTGCCACTCCCACGGTGAAATTGCAGTGTCCTATTTATCCAGGTTGGACTTGAATAGAGTCAGTAAGGTGCTCTGCTTCATAGGATCATAGGAGATTACTAGGCTAATGGCCCTGGGACCCTTACAAGCCTAGCCAAGAGTTTATTTAAAAAAGAAACCTCAGTCAGCACTTGTCACCCCTGTCAGTGAAGGACACAGGTGGAACCCCTGGGACCAATTTGTGGTTTCCCATCCGCTCATCAAGGTTGTGCTTGAAGAAGTCAGTGAGATGCTCTGTTTGATGTGTATGGGAAGTCTGTTCCAGAGACAGGGCAGCCTCTGGGAGACAAACCTGTCTCTACAGCAGGTTTTGTTGATGTCACATATTACATTCAGGCCTTTTGAGTGGGTAGTGCATGAGAAGTTAGACTTATGGATATGGAGTATATCTAGTTGGGAAGGGTCTGAGATTGCCTTGGAGGTGAGACACCAATCACCCCTGACCAATCTGTACGATAGCGAGCAGAGTGATAATGATTTGAGCCTGTCTGCATAGGACAGGTATTGGAGGCCATGGATTCTCTTTGTGAGGTATTTCAGTAGCCTTTACAGTTGGTGCAGGTGTTTGGAAAGGTACATCTGAAACAGGTGTTATACTCAATTATAGGTCTAACGAGGGAGGAGCATAGAGAGGTAATAACCTCCTTTTTTTCTGGATGCAATCCCTTTACTTATGAGATGGACCAAGTAAAAGGCTTTTTCTGCCCACTGACACTGCATGATGTTCAAAACTGAGGTTGTTATCAACATGAGTACCCAGGTCTCTCACCACAGGTTGTGTACTTGGGGGTTGCCATTGATATGGCAATCAATAGGGGTCATGTTTTTTCTGAATGGTATGATGATACATTTTTTTGCATTTAGCATGAGGCCATGACTTTGGCACCAGCCATTAGTTGCTGTGAGACCCTCTTATAGCATGTTAACATCATTTGGGGAGTCAATGACATGGTCAGACACAGGTCTTTTGTCTTTGCCTGGACCTCTGAGAAATAGATGCCAAACAGTAGGGGTCTCAGGACAGATCCCTGGAGAAATCCACTAGTGGCAGGTCTGCTATTGGAGGTGGAGGTGTCTATTTTGACTTTGAGGGTCTTGTCTGTGAGCCAGTTGGCCACCCACCTGATGAGATAGGGATTTACTCCAAGTTGTGTTAGCTTTTTAATGAAGCCTGAGTGGGTGATTGTGTCAAAGGCCTTGCCAAGTCAAGAAAAGCTGTATGTACTGACTTTCCCTCATCCATGGCCTTGGTGATAGTCTCAAAGAAGTCATCCAGGTTCAACAGGCAAGATCTGCCCTTGACAAATCTGAACTGGGTGGGGTCAAGTGCTTGGAGATTGCCTATGTCCTTGTTTATGAGATCCAAAATGATATGCCCCATGGCTTTACAGATCAGACATGTCAAGCTAATAAGGTGATAGTTCATGTGAACTGAATGTTTTTTCCAGAGTAGTGACAATCTCTGGGAGATATATCTGTCTCTACAGCATATTCTTTTAATGTCACAAGCTATGTTAAGATCCCTATAACAAATGACTCTTCTGCCATTTCACTTATGGATGTACAGCATATCCATCAGAGCAGGATCAGACACTGCACTGTAGGACAGGCAAACATAATCTTTCAGTAGTCTGTATGATACAGAGTTCAGTGACATGGCTTTCAGTCTATCCACATAAGTAATGGTTTGGTGGCTCTACATTTTCTTGATGATAAACCACTGTGGTCTCTCCATTTGCTGCAGGTGTTTGGTTAGGTGCATGCAGAAGGCAGTATCATACTCTATTAATGGTCTGATGAGGGTCAAGTACAGTGGTGTTATAACATCTTTAGACCTGGATGTGATGCCCTTACTTAACAGACATGCACCCTGAAAGGCTTTCCTTACCACTGTGGAAACTTGGTTGTCGAAGTTCAGATTACTATCCATTTGTGTTCCCAGATCTAACAATACTGGATTTGAACTTAGGGTGGTGCTGTCAATTTGTAATAAACTGAGAATTCCACTTTGACAAAGAGAATAATAATGCACTTTTTTGCATTTAGTTTTAGACTGTGGCTTTGGCACCAGTCATTTACCTGTGTTAGCCCCTCCTGTAATATGTTAACTTAGTTAAACTAAAGGCTATCTACTTTAGCCTGGACTTCCTTGAAATAAATTCCAAACAGTAAACAACCCAGCACAGATCCTTGTGGTATGACACTGGTGACAGGTCTACTGATAGAGGTGGAGTCACCCACTTTGAAAGTATGTGTTGTGCTGCTGAGCCAAATGGCTACTCAACTAGTGATGTAAGGGTTAGTCCCCATCTGGCAGAGTTTCTCAAGGATACCTGAGTGATGGATTGTATCAAAAGACTTGGCTAGGTCAAAATAACCAGTATGCACTGTCCTACCTTCATCAAGGGCTTTGTTGACTTTTTGAAAAAGTCTACAAGGTTTAATAAACATGATCTTCCCTTAACAAAGCCAAACTGTGTTGGATTTAGAGTTTGAAGGTTGCCTATGCCCTTGTTAATAAGTTCCATGATGATTTTTTTCCATGGCACTGCAGATGAGACTGGTTAGGCTTATGTGTCCATAGTTCCCAGAGTCGAATGATAGTCCCTATTTGTGAAAGAGGATTGTTGCTGTTCTCCACTCTGCTGGAAGAAAGCCCATTCTCATGCTATGGTTAAACAGAATGCCAAGTGGGTCCACTAGGTACTGCTTTAGATTGCTTAATAAGCAACCTGGGATGTCATCTGCTCCCACTAAGGCCATGCTTATGGCCTTGCAGAGCACATATATGACCTGATCTCTATGCAGGTAGTGAAAAAAGGAAAGTAAAAAGTTAACAGAAAAAGATAAAAAAGAGTTGGAAAAGGAGATTTCTTTAAATGAGCTAGATAAGGTATTAGAAAAGTGAATATATATTTGTCTGCAGGGCCAGATGGAATAGGGTATGAAATGTATACAATTTTCAGGGAATGGCAAAAATAATATTTTTTAAAGATTTTGAATGAAAGGTTAAATGAACTACTTATGTATAAATAATTATGTAGTGAAATACTTAAATTCATATAGAAGAAGGAAAAAAGAAGACAATTAAAAAACTGGAGACTGACAGTACTGAATAATAATGGCTATAAGATATTTATGAAAATATTACAAAATAAAATTGAAACTCAAATGGAAAATATTATGGAAAATAGTATATATATATATGTATATATATGTATATATGTATATATATATATATATATATATATATATATATATATATATATATATATATATATAAATATATATATACACACACACACACACACACACACACACACACACACACACACACATATTTATAAGAAACAAAAATCATGATGAGACCTTAATAATGCATTTGATACAGTTGGACATGAAATCTTTTGGGTATTAAAGAAAGAATATAATTTATGCATGAAAGTTAGGAAATTGACTCTGTCAGCATACGGTAATAATAAGGTAAAAATACTTGTAAATGGCTGGTTAAGCCAAGAGGTACAAATGAAGAGTGCTGTAAAGACAGGGATGTCCAATGAGTTGTATACTCTTTACATTAGTTATGAATGTGGTAGTAGGTTCATAGGTTCATAGGTTGGTACTAGGCTATCAGCCCTAGGGCCTATACAAGCCTAGCCATAACAATTCCCTGGCTATTTCTTCCCACATTATTTACTTTCCTGGACCCCTGTCTAGCAGGGCGACTGACGTGATCCCTGGGGTGAATTTCCTTTCTCCCATCCAATCGTCAAGGTTCCTCTTGAAGAGGTCCAAAGAGGCACTCTGTTTGACATGTATCGTCAATCTATTCCAGAGTCTGGGGAGTCTCTGGGTCAGGAACCTATCCCTCCAGCATGTTTTGTTTATAGTGATGACAAGGTTTAGATCCCTGGAGCGTGTAGCTCTGAGGAATTGGGATTTCTTTAAGTGTAGCATGTCCAACAGCTCTGGGTTTGACATGGCCTTGTATGTTAAGCAGAGATCGCCTCTGAGTAGATGATATGCAACAGAGTATAGCTGGAGTTTTTTAAGGCGGTCAGCGTAGGGCATCTGCTTTAGGCCTGTGATTCTTTTAGTGAGGTATTTCTGAGACCTTTCCAGTTGTTGGAGATGTCTTGAGAGGTACATAACAAATGGGGTGTTGTATTCTATAATGGGTCTAATGAGGGATGAGTGCAGTGGGACAATGACCTCCTTTTTTCTGGATGAAAAGCCCTTCGTGATGAGGTGTGCCACATAGAAGGATTTCCTGACTGTTGTGGCGATGTGGTTATCGAAGGTGAGACCACTGTCCACCTGTGTCCCTAAGTCTCTTATCACACTTTCTGTGTTTAGTGTACTGCCACCTATATGGTAATTCATGGATGCATGTTTTTTCCCAAAGGGGATAACAATACATTTCTTGGCATTGAGCTTGAGCCCATGGCTCTGGCACCAAGCATCTGTTTCTGTAAGGCCCTTTTGTAGAGTATCCACATCATTTGGGGATTCAATAATGGCTCCCAGTTTGCAGTCATCTGCAAACTTTGTTAGCCAGAGTCCCTTAGTGTTGACCTGTACTTCAGAGAAGTAGATGCCAAACAAGAGCGGCCCCAGGACTGAACCCTGAGGTACTCCACTTGTCACTTGTCTGGAGCTGGATTTGGAGTCGGCTACTTTTACAGTGTGGGTTCTATTAGTAAGCCATTTAGCAACCCATTGGGTGACATAGGGATTAATGCCCAACTTAGTAAGTTCATCTATGATTCCAGAGTGGGGGATGGTGTCAAAGGCCTTGGCAAGGTCTAGATAGGCTGTGTGGACCACCTTACCCTTATCCATGGCTCGGGAGACTGATTCAAAGAAGTCAATCAGGTTCAGGAGACATGATCAGCCCTTCACAAACCCAAACTGGGTGGGGTCCAGTGTTTGAAGGTTGCCAATGTATTTGTTTATAAGTTCCATGATAATATGCTCCATTGCCTTGCAGATAAGGCTTGTCAGACTGATGGGATGGTAGTTTCCGGGATCCAAGGTGGAAATGTGAAATAAATTACAAAATGAAGGAGGGTGGGTATATAACACCTGAAAAGTCAATAATTCCAGTTCTCTTTACATATGCAGATAATATTATAATAATTACAAAACAAAACAAATGGATAAAAGAAGTAATTTGCACAAATGAGTGTCTAGAGGTGTCAGGGATGACTTTAAATAAAGAGAAAAGTAAAGGTTTAGGCGATATAGTAAAGATAGAGGATGTATATTTTATAATGAATGAAATGTATGTGTTAGGTATAGCATTTGGGAATAAAGATGTAACTTGAATTCAATGAGAAAAAAACATAGAAGAAATAAAATGAGCATGTCTTTTTTGGGGAACATATGCATTATCAATCAGAAAAAGGCTTATTTGATAAATTCAGTATTGAGGGGAAAAATAGCATAGTTAGCAGGTGTATTTATGCCACCAACAGTATTAGAAAAGGACTTATTGCAGATATTTTTTTCATTTATATGGGGTTCTAGATTAAACCCAGTAAAAAAGATGAGTTTTGTATGTAAATAATAAGGAAGGATGTTTATGGTTAATTAACCCTGTAGTATATGTTGCTTCATTAAGTTTGTACAAAGTATTAATGTAGATATGTTAAAAATGTATGAGAAATTAGTAGTAAATTTCTAAAATATAAGTATGATAACCTGTGGGGTATGGTAAAAAGAATAAAAGAGAAAAAGAGTGTAAAAATGTTACCAAGAAAACAAATATTTTTTATGAAAATAAAAATTTATCATATAAAAAAAGATAATAAGGTATGGCATAAGACTGTAATGATAAAACATTAATATGTAAAACATTGGGAAATCTAACAGATGACCATTAAAGCAATAAAATAAGAAGCAAATGGTATAATCAGAAAGTAGAATGTCAATATAAAAAGAAAAGTGATAGAATATCCCCCGGATTCATGAAGCTCGGTGCAAGTCCGGCGTAAGGCTTGCGCTGGCCGTGCGGCGTAGATGTGGAGTAGATGCGCCCTATGCATATTAATGAAGGTGCACAGCCACCATAGCCACATGCATAGGAAATGTGTGCGAGTGCAAGGGGCGTATCGAAGTTGTGCAGGGAGGCGTGTCAATGTCGGCTTTCGAGGAGCAACCTAAACTGCTGAATATTATATTCCGCCAGCAATAGCAATCATACCTATCAGTGTCCATGGAGACTGAAACATATGCAAAGCAGAGTCCCTGCAAACAGAAAATGAAGACTCAAACACAAATGCATGGTAGGGAATAACGGGTCCCTACCCATGAACAAATGACAGGAAAACCGTGTGCCTGTACTCCAACGTAGTGTTGATAGCTATACCATGTGGAAGTGAAATGAATCAGATGTTAGTGCGCCACCAGTAGGTACGTCCAGTCCAACGGAGAGGGTCACAAGCCGACCCATAATTTGAGGGAGGGAACAGAGCTGTGCAGATGTGTCCATAACAAAATACACAAGGAGAAATGTAGATATTGGTAGTAACCGTATGTCTTTTTTTTTTAAAACAGGTTTATTGTTTTAACATACAAGAGAAATATCATAACAATTTTATACAAGTAATTAAAAATAGATATGATTATAACATTCAACAAAACAACTAAAGTATTTACAAAGACATCCACTACAATCAGATCAATTAATTAAACTAAAATACCATGCTATTGAAATTAGGATTTTTTTAACAAATTTTGTAAATTATCCCATACAATATAATAAGATGTTTTTCTAGTTGTTCTTGACCTAATTGTGTTTATTTCCATATGGCACACTATATTCATAACATTTTTAAATTCATTGAACGAAGGAGGTGTATCTGAAATCTAATTTCTGGTTATTATTTTTCTAGCCACTACTAAAATAGACCATAACAAGGGAAGCTTAAGATTTTTAACACTTTGAGGTACAGGTGTGTTGAATAATATAAGAGATTTAGAAATAATGAAATTATCTGTAAAAAGAGCCTGCAAAAATTCATTAACTGATTTCCAGTATTCTTTCAATTGTATACAGTCATAAAACATATGAGCCCAGTCCGCATTAATTTCTACATTACATCTCTTACATAGATTATCTTTATTATTTATTTTACTCATCATCAAAGGTGTATAAAAAGATCTATGTAAAAATGTCCATGTATAAAGTCTCCAGACAATGGAAGACGTAGTTCTATAGGCAGATTCCAATATATATTGTTTATCTTGTTGATTTGGTGGGTCCCCATTAATAGAAGTGAAATAATTCTAGTATGTATCTACACTGTAAAAAGTTTCTTGTCTGATAATTTTATGTATGTATGAAAGTTTACCTTTATCAGAAACTTTATGTTGTAAATTTAATATCAAGTAATCAATCAGTGTTGGAATAGATTCTTTAACTGTTATAGACATTAGATCTATTCTATCAATGAGATGTTGTCTAAAGGTCTGAACCTCTAACCAGCAAGTTTCTCTTAGATCAAATTCTTGTTTTAAGAAATCTATATTTTTAACTTTATTATCAGATATCAACTGATACCAGTACTTTAGATCATTATCTATAGCTAAATGAGTTCCTTCAGAAGTAGATAACAAAAGCATACCCTGAGTATACATTATAGGGAATATAATAAAATTCCATTCCCTATACTTAGAGTGCATGAATATAAAGTTACGATAGCTAATAATAATAATATTTAATGGGTAACAAACCATATGTTTAGGTGTAATAGGTGAAGTACAAAATTCCTTTAGTAACCATAACATGGAGTTATTTACAATCATATTTTTATGTATTAAGGAGATTTTCATGAAGTGCATACTAATTAGCTCCCAATAATCTTTCCATTTTGCGACATATGACTGATATATTAATAAAGTAATAACTTTTACAATAGAAGAAATAGTATATAAATTAAAGTCTGGAAAAGAAATACCCCCTTGAGACCAGCTATTAGTATGTTTCTTTAATGCAATCATAGGTCTATTAGGTGCCCATAGGAAATTTAACATTAGTGTATTCAGTTTCTTGATAATTATTTTTGTAGGTGGAAGTATTATTGATTGTATTAAGTATAAAATCTTGGGGAATATTATCATTTTAATAATTGTAAGTCTCTCCTCCATAGTAAAAAACATATTATTCCAGGTATTAAAAAGATTTTGTATATTATGAAAACAGGTATTATAATTATTATATATAATAGATTTAATATCTTTAGATAGTATTATACCTAAATAAGTTATCTGACCTGAACTGGGTACATATTTAGTAAAATTACTAATGAGAATATTTTTCGTGTATATATAGGTAGTATTTTAGTTTTTTCTTCATTGAATATTAAACCAGAAATACTTTTAAAATTCATCATTTTATCAAATAGAGACTGGATAGAAGAATTAGATCCTGCTGATGTAATTAGAACATCATCTGCAAAAAGTTGAATTTTGGATGTTGTGTTTTCATCTATTTCAAAACCCTCTATGTCAGTACTGTTTCTGATCAAATTAGCCCAAGGCTCCATTACTAAAGTGAATAATAGTGGAGAAAGTGGACATCCTTGTTTTGTACCTTTAAGAATGGGTATTTTTTGTGAAACATATGTTCCTACCGTAATATAAGCCAGTGTTCCTTTATATAAATGCTCAATTAGATTTACAAATGCATCTGAGAAGTTTGTGCACTTCAGTAAGGTAAACAGATAGTCCCAACTTACTGAATCAAATGCTGAACTTATATCAAGACTAATAAGTTAAAAATCTTTCTTTTTCCTATTTGCAAAATCAATTAATGTTACAGTTCTTCTTATATTATCAAAAGTATTTCTAGTTACAATGAAGCCTGTCTGATCTATATCTATAATGCCGGGAATGATTGTCTTCAATCTATCAGCAAAAATACTCATAAACATTTTATAATCAACATTAAGTAATGAGATGGGCCGATATGAAGTACATCTAGTTGGATCTTTATTAGGTTTTAAAATTGGCAAAATAAATGTATATTGCCAAGATGGGGGGGGGTTATTAACTCAGTTTGGGCCAAAATAAAAACCTTATGTATTAATGAATATGTACTTTTAGAAAGGATTTTATATATCTCTGGTATAATACCATCATTACCCAGTGCTTTGTTTGGTTTAAGCTTATTTATTTGTGTAATAACCTCTGTATATGAAATACTTTTGTCCAATAGTTTAATCTGTTGTTTATTAAGCTTTTTATTCATGTTTGTGGTTATAAACTCCTTTATTTTATCTTTTGGTTCCATGTTAATGTTATTATTGTTAATATTGTGAAAGTGATTTCTAAATTCATCTAATATTTCTGGTAGACTAGAAACATTTTTCTTTTTCCTTAGAGAAAAGATTTCTTTGATATGGTTTTGTTTATTCAACCTTTTTGTTTTATTTTTAAGTCTATGTAAGTATTTGGGGCTTATTGAGTAAGACAAAAACTTGTATTTCTCTAGAGTTATTTTAACTTTATGAGTTAAAATTTCTTTGTATTTGTCATTTAGTTTGTTTATTTCTTCAATGACTTTCTTATACATAATATTTTCTTTATTATTATGTTTATAAGAGTCTAATTTACTTTGAATATCTAACAATTCCTTATCCCAAGATTTCCTTTTATTATTATACCATCTTATACTTTGTCCATATAGATATGATTTTAAGGCATCCCAAACATAGACAATGGAGACTTCAGGAGTATTATTTATGTCTAGAAAATGTTGTACTTCTGAAAGTATATATTCTTTATAGTCTTTTAGTTGAGTTAAGTATGCTGGTATCCTTTTGATCTGAACATTATGATTATTTTTTATCATGAATTCAAAAACAATTGAATTATGATCAGATATAGGACATGAAATGATTTTGGAATTAATTAAATCTGTTACCATCTGGTTAGAAATAAAGACCCTATCTATTTTTGAATAAGTTTTGTATCTGTTAGAAAAAAAGGTGTATGGTAATGATTTTGATTCTATCTGATTATTAATATCATTCAAATGATAAGAATTAGCAAAATCATTTAAATGTTTTGCATTAGATGTAATTCTTCTTTTTCCTATAGTGGTAGTATCACTTTCATATGGTATACAATTAAAGTCACCAGCTAAAATAATATCTCCTATAGAGAATGATATAATCTCATCAAGATGATGTTTCACTGTATTAATACCAATTCCAGGTATCCAATATACATTAATTAAAGTGTAAGTCTTCCCATTAATTTGTATTGTAACCATACAAAACATTCCTTTGTCATCCTGATAAGACTTAATGGTTTTAGGAATAGGCATACTTTTATTCCATAAAATAGCCACTCCTCTTTTTTTCTGAGTGTGCTCTGAACTAACCAATACTGTATATTTGTTTGTGGCTAGTTTATCAATATCTTTTTCAAGAGATGTGTTTCTTGCAGGAAGACTAAGTTGGCCTTATGTAAATTAATGTATCTTATTAGGCTTGCCCTTTTACACGGATTATTCAATCCATTAATGTTTAAAGAAATTCCTTTTAAAGATGTCATTTGGCATTTTTAAAACTTAAGAATCTTATGATCAAAATAACAAATAACAACATAAGTAATGTTACATCTCCTCCTTTAGGTGTACCTTTAAATATAGCTGTATTTATTGAATCTCTTATGGGATTTTGTATAGGATTCAATTTTGTTTGGAGTGACAATGAGTGTACAAAATATATTGTGGATGTCAAAACTATATACATATAACAATGAACAAGTGAAAATAATGTAAGGATTAAACCTTGCATCCAGCCTGGAGTTAAAAACTCCAAGTTAGAGTAGTATTTACCACTCAAGTTAACACCCTACCCTAAGCAGCAGTACCTCAGCTACCACTTTATCAATTTAATACAGGTTATATTTAACTTAAATTAACAGCTTTCAATTCAATTATCTAGCAAGACAAGACTACACATTTGATAAAACAGCATCATATAAACTAAAATAAACTTTTTTTAAAAAACTATTCATACTACTATATACATCTATGTAATATAATACACTTGTATTCAAATAGCATTCAAATAAACTTGATATTAGGAACCAAGAGGAGAGAGAGAAATAAAAGACGTGAAAGAGGGAGAGAGAGTGAAAGAAAGAGAGAGAAAGTATGTAAAAATAAGTTCTAACATTCATTTAAATGAAAAACTTTGGCTAATATGGTTCAGACATTACATATATTAAGATGCATCTATTTTCTGTCATGTAAATGCAGTTAACAGCTTCCAGAAAAAAAAACATTGAATTGCTTGTATATGAGCATTTTACTCATACTCATTATTGTCAATAGAATAAAATATTACATTTATAGAAGTTGTTATAAATCATACTTCATAGTTATGCAAATTCTCAGAAACACTTGCATTATTGTAAAAAAAAAACATCTGCATTTTGTATGTCTATACTACTGCTTTAAATGTAGTCAACAGCTTCCAGAAAAAAAACCTTGAATTGCTTGTATATGAGCATTTTACTCATACTCATTATTGTCAATAGAATAAAATATTACATTTATAGAAGTTGTTATAAATCATACTGCATAGTTATGCAAATTCTCAGAAACACTTGCATTATTGTAAAAAAAAAAAAAAAAAAAAAAACATCTGCATTTTGTATGTCTATACTACTGCTTTAAAATATATCACAAGACAATTTCTTCCAGAATAGAGTTATAAAGTTATTTATGCTGGTCAATCAGATGAATTAAATGAGTTATAGTAATGTATATGTTTGGAACATAAGTTTTGAACACAGATTAGTATGCTGCAGTCAGGTAGATTTTCAAAAACACTTGAATAAATGTTTCATTTTCTATGCCTTCAAAAATAAGACATTTACTTACTATAAGAAACTGCATCATTTAAAATCATTATAATTGACATATTTTATGAATTATAACATATATATTTAAGTAATTATATAAAATAACTCACATTTAAATGTCAAAGAGTTCATTTTCCTTCACATAGTCATAGTTGCATCAGTTCTACTTCCTGGTAGAGTGTTCTTCCTGAATCTGTGATGTGTCAGTGTGATATTTGGGTGAAAGGTCAGGTTAACTGCTTTCAGCTTCTCTGTGATAATTCTGAGAGTTGAAGCTTTTGAAACAGCATGAGGACACTGTTCATGAAGTAGCCCACATCCCAGATTGTCTCCCTTAACATTTTGGCGGGAAACTTGTTAAAAACTAGTGACAGACATTCATTTAGCAGTGTTAATGCATCTAAACATGACAAAACCTTCACGATGTACCCCATAGGTTACCACAGCCTCTATGCAAGTGAAATCAAGCCCAATGTTATTAATAGGTAATAAAACTCAATATCACTGTCCCAAGTCAATTCTATGCAAATGTCATTATTTACTGTGTCTATATGATCAAAAGCATTTCTATATATACAATGGAATATTACTTACTGTTTATATTAATAGAGTTAAAAATAAAACACATTATTTACTATTATTTAGTTCTAATTATTATTAGTTAAAGCATGACATATTATTTACAAACAAGCATAAGCAGTATAATCAAGAAAGTATAATTAGGAATAGCATTTGAAGAACATATAAACTTTTTACAAGGAATAAATATGTCATTATTCTATTTATCATATTTTCATTACTCTTCTCTCCCTGCCCTCCCCCACCTTTTACCCACTACATAATCTAAATAGAATGTCATTGTTTAAACAAAGAAAAGAAGGAAAGGAGAAAAAAAGGGAAAAAATGTATCTAATTACTGACCTTACTTCTCTTTTTCAGAAAGAGAAACAAATTGAATAATAGTTTGTTATTAGTTCCTCAGATATTTTGACTGGTTATGAAACAAAACATTTCTTTGCACACAGAGAATAACTTTGATTAAATCTTTTTCAGAACATTTGTGGCTTTCTGGAAATGCAGGAACTATATTTAAAAAGATTAATAATGAAGTAAAATGATGGGAGAAAAAAAAGAAAAAAAACATAGAACAAATCATTTGTTCTTTAGTCTCTTCTTCCTCTCAGAAGTCGTCCATGAAGTTTCAGTTGCCAGTCTCTTTAATGAAGGACTAGCCCATTCCATTTCCTCTATTTTATCCAAAATCGTATTTTTTTTGATAAACAGTAAAGCAGAGTCTAAGTCATCAAAAATTTTAGGACCATCAGGAAGGAAGATTTTTAGCGTGGCAGGAAACAGAAGGTATGTTTTAAACTGTGCTTTTTTAAGCTCCCTTATTAGTGGCAGAAAAACTTTTCTTTTAGCTATTACCAAGGGAGAATAGTCATTGTCAAAATGCACAGTTGTCTCATTAAACTTAACAGGAGCTTTAGCCCAAGCAGATTTAAGAACCATCTCTTTATCAAAAGATGATAGAAATCTAACTATAACTGATCTAGGATAGTTTTTGTTAGAGTTAGTATTAGCTATAGATCTATGTGCTCTTTCGATACCAAAAGAGAATGCTTCTGGTAAGTTTAAAGTTTTAGGGAGCCATGTTGTTAAAAAAGAAGTAATATTGTTACCTTCAATATTTTCTGGCAGTCCAAAAATCCTAATGTTATTGCGCCTAGATCTATTTTCCAAGTCATCCAGCTTTGTTTGTAAGTGTGTATTTTGTTTCAGCAGAAACTCAATGTTGATTTCCTCTTCTTGGATTCTATTTTCCATGTCATTCACAGCTTCTTCTATACCTGTCATCTGGATCTTCTGTTGTTGCAGGTCTATATGTAACAAGTCTATTTGTTTTGTAGTTTTTTCTATGAAGGTATCGATTTTAGTATCCATTTTATCCATCTTAGCAGTAAGTTGCTGGATTATAGTTATCAGAGACTGAAGTTCTTTCTTGATGCTGGAGTCCTGAGAATTTGTCTTACTTAGGCTTGCCACCCCTTCGTTTTTTTTCCGGACTATCAGGAAATCAAACTGATTCTCCGGTAGTCCGGAAAACAGTGTACAAACTCTGGTATTCTGTTTCAAAAAGGAAACAGACTATCAGAGTTTGTAAATCGGCTGATTTACTATGCTTTTCTTACAGAAAAGCATAGCAAATCAGCCAAAAGCAGGCGGCGGGAGCAAAAAAAGAGGGCGTTCCCGTTGATCGGCTGATTTACTATGCTTTTCTTACAGAAAAGCATAGCAAATCATCCAAAAGCAGGCGGCAGGAACGAAAAAAGAGGGCGTTCCCGTTGAGTGATGCTGTCGTGACATCACAAAATGGGCTGTATATTGGCAGGAGAGGGGGTGGGGCGGGCGGGGTTACTGGTGACGCGAGGGGCGTGGCGTGGCTCCGGTTTTAGCCGTGAACGAAGGTGGCAACCCTAGTCTTACTGGAACTCATTTCAGACTGATAAACTGACAGGAAAATTTCCAATGTGATTTCTGACAGGAATATTGTTAAAATTTCCTTTCTTTTTTAGATATAGTTTAAGAACTATATAAAACAAATATATTTAGAAAGAAAATTACTTCAAAAATTAATTTTTTAAGTAATTAATTCCTGTCAGTGTAATGAAATTGGTGGAGCTGAAGAAATCTGCTGCTATCCTGTGTTCATCCTTGGCCACGCCCCCGGTAGTAACCGTATGTCTGAATTATATCCCACAAGCCATGTAATAGTCACATACAAAAGGTATGTCCGTATTTCACATACCAAATGTGATAGGAAATAGCATACGCATGTAAACGAAACAGAAGGAGCATATAAATGAGCCATAACAACACGGACACGTAGGCTGAAAGGAACAGTATGATCCGTACCATCAACCAAAATTACCACCTGTCCCACTTTGCGAGCGACAGTCCCTCTGTGGGCAGATGTGTCCTGACACAAACATGTAAAACTGGCAAATGTCCAGAGAATATAGGACATAATTCCTCCGTAGACGTCATGCAATAGTTGCATTAAACATATTTCACTGGACGTATAATACATAAATGTCATAACAAACAGAATAAGATACCGAAGTGCTACAAGAATAAGCTTAGATATAGGCAAGAATTGTAAGTTATATCTCCCGAACTGACCGTGGGTATGTGTTGGCCTGTAAAATATGCTGTGTTCACCGCAACTGTCACAGTAGGGTTACCACCATTACAAATGGCCAAAGTGGGACATGTTTGGTACAGACATCAGACTGTACAGGCCGACACATACCCACGGCCAGTACAAAGGACAGAACATAACTGTTTTGCCTATAGAAAAGCGTATTCCTGTAGCATTTTAGTTGCTTATTTTGTTTCTCATGACAGTCAGGTATTTCAGATACAGAATTAACTGTTTAATGCAACTATCACATAAAATATAAGAAATATGTTTGTCCTAAAATCTCAGGACATTTGCCATGTCAACAATTACATATCAGGACACAACTACCCAAAGATGGACTGTCCCTCGCAAAGTGGGACAGGTGGTAACTCTATGTCACACTGTGGCCAATTGAAAAGGTGGAAACACAACCGTTGACTGTGGGGAGGCAATGTCCACAACATTCGGACATGTGTAAGGAATAGCTTGGACATAGGAAAAGATGCCATCCTACCAATGAGTAGAACAGGCTGGCAAAATCCGGAAGTCAGCTGTATAATCCGAACGTGTATGTGACACAGTCGAATGGGTAGTACCCGGATACACCAACCAAGTAATGAAAGTGAAGTAAGGGCGTGTACCTATGTGCGTGAGGTATAGCATGTGGAAAGCAAACATGGCAGGGTAGTCCACACAACCATAAAGGTACCCGACACATGTAGGGTAGTCAATGTGTAACTCTGGCCGTGTTATGGGCCAACAACCAAAGTAGTGCTCTATGGGGTGTGAGTAATTCGCGTGTGAGGGGTGTGTGTTTAATGGTAAATTCCTCAAAGGCGATACTTGTGTCGTATGCAGAAAAGGTGAACCGGAGGTGTATGAGGGGGCAGTGGGTGAAGTGGAAAGAAACACAACCTCATGCAGAAGCAGCTGCAAGACAAGCAGACAGGCCATAGCGTAGAACACAATCCAACAAACATATGAATATGGTAATATGCGAGACAAATGTATAGATACAGCACCGTCACATACCCACAGATGGGTCCTGATGGAACTGGCCATAACAAAGGCAACACACCTGGATGCATAATAGCCTACCCAGCATACCCTCCACAACACACAACCTGCCACCATACCAGAACGTCCACCAAATCCAGCCATACTTGGTCCACTGGTTTGTTGCAGAAACAGCTACACACAGTGACCCCTACGCATATGTAGTAGGTATTGTCACCCTAGGCAGTGTCAGGATTGCAAACCATGTATCCCCTGCAGGTAAACCCCCCTGCATGTTTTCGTGAAGCCACAAAAATCTTCGTTATCTAACTTGTTTTGGTCTTGACCAATTTTCGGGATATCCCTCACGGGATGACCAACTTGTGTAAATAGTAGAATGGGTATGATGACATGATGTCCAATCCAGTAGATATCTGGACACAAGTCAGAACGTGCAGTGAAGGTCCATGACACTGTCCAGCCCTAAGTGGACATGCATAACCTACCACCCAGGATAAAATACCTTCCCGTGACGCACGTGTGCAGACACGAATAGGAGGGAGAATATAATGCACACATTTGCAAAGTGGAAAAACGGCATGAGGGCGAGGAAGACACTACGTAAACAGGTCAACCCTGATCAAGTGTGAGGGACACTGACTGTGTGCAGTAGTGAATGACCATACCTGTCAACCTGTGTGAGCAAGATATCTGGACAGAGCCGTGAATATAAGTGAGACAAAGATCCAAAATCAGGGACAATCTGTAAACATATCTCTTAGAAACATAGAATTTGATAGAATAACAGTTAGCACATTGGCATTAATGTCTGGTGTATGAAGTCTGAAACCCAAATGTCTGTCAGCACGTTCCGACTGCAGTCTTTAATGCCGAGCTACTGCTGTGCCAGAACAAAACAGCGTATTACAGAGGTCCGTATCATACCACTCAACTGTCCGGATATTCTCAGAATGACTAGGGTCACCACCTGTCCCACTTTGCGAGTAACAATCCCTCTGTAGGCAGTTGTGTCCTGTGAAAAAAATCAAGACATAGCAAATGTCCTGAGAGTTTATTTCCCAATTTACTTTAATAGTCGCATAAAACGGTTATTTTATATATGAATCCTCAATATGTTATGTGAAGTAGCATAAGCAATTCAGATGTTACTAGAATAAGCTATTATATGTACAAAAAAGGTACTATGCACGGCTGTAGGTATGTTTTGTCCTGGAAAATCTGACATCTCTACAGAACATGTCCCACTTTGGGCAGTCAAAAAGGTGGCAACCCTAAGAATGACCACAGGTTTGCACCATAGTGTTGGTGTGTGCCTCCGACAATCTGCACCAGTGTGGTAAATAGCTGAGGATAGACGTCACTAAATAATTAGAAATATCCTGAGTATAAGACTCCACAACCTGCAGAAAAGTCATGCTAATGCAAAACCTAGCATTCTATCAATGTTGTAAGCTTGTAAGAGCAATCGTAAAAATGTGTCCCTAGTTGTCCCCCCATTGTGTAGGTTTTGCACAGGTTTGGTGCTCTATGAGGTTGAGAGGTATGGTCCGTACATATTACAGGAACAGCCCTTCACACTTGTGTAATGTACAACCGCATACCTGTAGTCACTTCATGTCCAAAAATAATAATCCCCGTATGACTGTATACAGGTAATAGTCAAATGTGAAAGGGAACACCCCTCACCATGGAGTATGGACTGTAATAACCCCACCCATAATATGTAATGCCAACAGAATAAGCTGCTGACAGGTGCCCAAACACCTGTGTCTATAAACACAGGTAAAACTTCAAAATAGGGAGATAATTCCTGCCCATATGCTTCGTCTGACATTTGACCTCGGCCAGAGAAGTTCCATTCACCGGGTGGACAAGCCTAAACCCAGATCACTAAATGAACACCTTGACAATCAAAGACCTGTATGTGGCTGGACTGTATGCCTTGGTGTTCAGCATATCCTCGGAGTGATTAACAATGCAGCCGGAGTCCACAGCAGTAGGCAATAGGGAATGTGTAATATGTAGTACCGCCTTTTTCCCAGCAGGAGAATGGATGCCTGTGTCGTAGGTGAAGCGGTGAGGTGTATGTTGATGAAGCTAAGTACTATGGGTATGCATATCAATGAGGGAGAACACCAATAGAATAGTGGTTCTGGTATCCGTCCAACGTGAATGCAGTCCCGGTTGACCTACGACCACTGCACATATAACTTGAAAGTGCAATGAAAGCATTCGTGCAGTACACACATTTAAATATGTAAAGGTGAACGTGTGTTTCACAGTAGTCCGTAAACTGGAATTCGGATATGTAACTGTTACGGTCAGAATTATGAAAGTTCATGGAAGCACAATTATCTGTGAAACATATGTAACCCACAATAAGGATATGCAAGTGCACCTGCGCATGTGTAATCCACTCACAGAATAGAAAATTAATGGTGTTTTCCCCACATTCTATGTACACGGCTCATACCTGTTAAACCTGTAAAGTACGAAACTGGACAAAGCCATGACAATAACTGGTACAAATAGGGACAATCCCCAGATATTGCCCAAACAAACATAGAAAGTGGATGGAATAACAGGTGTGTCACTAGCATGGATTCTCTGAAGGGTATGAAGTCGTAACCTGAAATGTTTGTCATTATTTACCAACGTCAGTCTTTAATGATATGCCACTAACTTGCCAGATAGACACAAGGTTATGAAAAATGGAGCAAAGATAAGAGGCAAACAGCTGTACATGCAGCGGAAATCTCTACAGTTGAAAGGTATGATATGGAGAAATATATACACATATATCCACAGACATAATCCAAATCAAATTAAGAGATGAGGAATGTGCAGACATATGTATATAGGTACAGATATATATATCTAAACACACACGATACATGAATAGATATATATATACACAACAAACATATGTCCCTGTACATATAACACATGTACATAAATAGATCATGGTATAACTAATATGGATAGACAGACAGACATGCATGAAAGGAGAATACACCCGGAAAGTACCAGTGTGACAGGGCCTGCAAGTTCTACACATTAAACATGAATATAGGTGTCCTTTGCAGGACCCCAAAAATTGATCCATATGAAGTGCGAACCATCATTGATGCGAAAGACATCACAGCTGCAACTACGATATAGCTGTACATGCAACAGTAGTAGGTGCAATGGTAATAACACATGGGTCGATTGAATACGAGCTGATATCCACAGAGTGGGGAGTGCTCAGAAGTGTCCTCACACTTTATTATCGCTCACATTAAACATGTCTAATGGGTACTGTGGAGGTGTGTCAGGTATGGGAATCATGGGTATGCAGAATTGGGCCAAGGTGTTGGTTGGCACAGATCTATTAGGTACGCCCCATGGGAGTAATCAATATACCTATGCGGGTATAGCACATGCCTATATTCACCAAAAAGGTGCAACCCATCCACTGGATATTGTGTAAACCATTGGGGAAGACATAGGGACCTATATCAGTGTCATGTAGGCGATTATCATGGATGGACACGCATACAACCAAGATGGTAACCATACCTGCCAGAATGTCAGAATAAGACAGCTGGACTAAGGCATAGTACACGACAGACAAATAGGGACTATATTAAATATACCTCAGACAAAGTCAGACCATTGATAGAATAATTGCGTAGTCGGGAATACAAATGTTATGAGAGTTAGTAATCATGAAATAGAAATGTCAGTCATGATTACCTAACCGCACAGTCCATCATGGCTTGCCAGCAATCTATCAGAAAGGCACATTATCATGACAAATGTAACAGAATCATAGGTCAAACCCCAGGGCATATACTTATAATGTGTACAGGTGAGAGGTATGAAGTAACCCGTCCTAATGAAATGTACAGAACTAGTGATACTAGGTGGACAGGTGAGAAGAAAGACGTCAGGACAAATGACAAAACATGTTCAAGTCATAAGCATGTTTGTCCACAAATGTGAATTACAAGCTATGGCCTATGAAAGTCAATGTGGAAGGTTAATAGACTCAAATGACATGTGTCCCTCAGGGTGTCATGCAGTGTCACTGATACAGTGTCCAGTCCACCATACTCGTACGTGAGCTCTGCCACTGACGGAAAGTGCAAATACCGGCCTACACATAAGGAACACGATGGAATAAGTAGTGTGGATAAGCACCTGTTGGCCTGTGTGAGGAATATAACCCAGTGGGTGGATGTGTCCTGCAATAGGAATGTAATGGTAACTGGCCTGTGATGGCGCCATGTATTGTGTGTATTGGCGTAACAGTACGAATGTGCAGATGTATGCCTCATATGTGTGGTGTATTCCTCTCACAATCTGTACCTATCTGCCAAATACCTGAGAACTGACGTCATTAAATAATGATAAACATATGTGTTTAAGACCCCAAATCCCTCAGAAAGGTCATACTAATGCAAAACCTATCATACTGCCAACTATCAACGTTTGTAAGAGCAATATGTAGACTCTGCCCCTATCTGTCCCCCCATCATGTCAGGCTTTGTACAGATGTTTTGCACTAGGAGGTTGATAGGTATGATCAGAAACAGATACATGTCTGAGGAAACAGCATTATCGACCGCAAGATAACGCAGAAGGTATGAAAAGCGCTGCAGTAGGAAGTTCATCCGCAGGTATGTGCTGACATGTCAAATGACACAGCAGTCTACAGGAAGTACCTATAGGGTGTCACCTTTACCAATGATGACAGTGGGACATACCCACAGCCATGCATACACCACAAATAGACATAGCACACAGCAAAGCCTAGGCCATGATACACGACGCCTTCGGCAGTTATGGATTGAGTGAGAATACAGCAAGGAAAGATGACTGCCAGGCTATTCAGCAAACACCCGCAGGGGTGTGCAAGACCGCCCGTAACATGAACATTGCACAGACAATGTTGGGATTTGCAACATACCCCATTTGTATGTGTAAGCTATGCAAATGATGTAATTTATGCGATACATGAAACAGTAAGCTGTCCGGGCAAGAGCAGAGTTATGTGCAGAAATGTACTCGGATGTTATGCAACTAACGTTTTGCACGTTGCTAAACGGAGCAATGACAGCTGAAAATACAGTATGAATACAGTCGAAGAAGCATGCCAATATCCAAGTCCAAGGCCAGTGGCAGCTTTGTCCATTGGATATCAATGAACCAGTAGTTGTCCTCCCCCGATCCCTGGTGTGGAAGCGTAGTGCAGCGCCATGAGAACGCGCTGCGCTTCAAAACAAGACATATGGATAATATACATACAAAATGTAGGTTTAGTTAGATGTTAGTACGCCATGCAGATGAATGGCAAGCTGGAGACAACATGGCTACTGCGTACTGGTACCTATGTGTGGAAGCGCTCTGTCAGAGATGTAACGAAGCATTTGTAGGCA
>NC_056736.1:805457690-805500190 GCF_019279795.1 Protopterus annectens
CCAATTGTTACACACCCCTGTACACTGTTGTAGAGATCTGTACATACTGCAGTGTGGAAATCATGATGTAGGCAGATGTGGTGTGTGTATCACACACATCAGCTATCCATATGTGTATGACATTTGTGGTCTCCACGGTGTATGTGTGTATGTAGGTGTGTATGGCTGTCTGGTGCATGGAGTGAGGGTGTATGCTACCATACAGAACACACAGGATCCCTAAACCCTCATGTTGATGTAGTCCACTACCATGTTGATGCCATCGGTCTCAGCTGCACTGGCTACCTGTATATGTTCTTTCTCTGTGTCGCATTCTGTGGGTTCACAGTACTGTGATGGTGATAACCACATAGGCAAGGGTCCTCACCTCAACACTATGGGGTGTGCGTTATAGTGTTGTTGACCCAGTGAGTGTGAGCATGTTCCTGTAATGTGACAGGGTATTACTGCTACACAGTGAGGCCTCATGTTATCAAGTGGCCTCTAACATTTTCATTGGCCAGACCGCTGTGTACAACCCCTGCACCATGTCAACATACCTGTGATGTGACTTGGTATGGATGTCACGTCTCTAGCCACAGTAGCCTATTAAACTGCCCACATGCTTCTGGATCAGTATATGTGTGGACATCTGTGTTATGTTAGACATTCCAACAGTCAGGCTGAGGCTACATATAGCATGCTGATATTTCCATATGTGCCTGTGAGTACTCCACAGTTACACATGGGAGACTGCAAACAGTGCTACCTGTAAGCACATGAAAGTAGACCATAAGGAGAGAACCAGGGCATCATTACCAACATGCTGTTACTATTTTTACCGAGACACATACTGTGAACATATAACAATGCATGCTAAACCTGTACTACACGGTATGTCTGGTGCATGTCAACAGTACACAACTAATGTAATATACACGTCTCTCACTAGTCACACACAACTAATGCAATATACACTTCTCTCACTATTCTTACACAACTAATGTAATATACACTTCTCACTATTCTGTTCACCCTGTGCATCAGACGATTTGAGCATGTCTCTGCACCAATGGTGTGAATGACAGGATGCAGCACAGGCTTCATCATATGCACAGGGTGATAATGTTTGCCAGGGGCATAGGCTGCACCAATGGATGACATCTTGTGTGTGGGTAAGGGCCAGTGATATGATTGGACATGTCTGTTCAGTATGCATGTGGGTGTTGTGGTGCCCTACAGATGTCTTTGCTGTGTGCGTGTATGTGTGCTCACAGTTCTGCCTTTTGTGAGGCCTACATGGGGTATTATTGACAGCTCCGGATTGTACAGACCTGGTTGTACAGCTCACTGTGTCTGGCCATGGCCAGGTGACCTGTGCCTGCCAGGGGTTTCACATGCACTACCAGATGGAGGTACAGCTTGGTTACTGTCCGATGACACATGTCCACTGGAACCGTGTCCCCGCTAGGAATGTCCAGGGCTATGTCCATGTGGCCTGCTGTGTCCTGGTGTGGACAGCGCAGCACCAGTTGTACTGCTACTGCTACCAGCACTATGAGAGCGGGCATGTGAGGTGGCACGCTCACATTGACCTGCACTAGGTGGTGTAGCTGGCCTACGTCCATGTGGCCTATGCCTCACTCCTACCAGATGTTCCAGCACAGACAGCTCATGCTCGCGGATTGCCATGCCACGGTCAAGGATTCCGACCATGTCACCCAATCGCCTGTCCAGAACATCAGCAATCTGCTGTTGAGCATTTGCCAATGCCTGGATGTTGTCATTTAGGGTATGGATAGCGGCCCTCTGCAGCCTCTGCCCTTCTCTGTTCTGCCATTCAGCATGTGCCTGTGCCGCCATTACAGTCTGAAACATGCGTCTGGTGATACCAGCTGCTGCGCTCTGTCCTGCAGGGGCATGTCTGCCAGAGGTCCTCCTATGAGCAGCACCAGCCACATGCCTGTGTGGCACATCTGCAGTCATTACACTGACACCCATGGTGTGTAGACACACCTTCTGTAGCCACCACATGTTCCTGTTCCACGCTAACAGACGCTGACTGTCCTTCCTCTATGGCCACTGGTGATGCGGTATGTGTTGGCAGCAGAACTGTGTGCGGGGAAGAGGGGGACATAGCTGGGATGGTAACCATTGGCACAGATTCAGCCCCTGACAACCCTGCCTGTACCTCATGCATATGTTCATCACTGCTAGTATCTGTGGGGACATTAACATCAGATGGACTGCAGGAGGGTAACGCACCTACATCACCTGTGAATGCAAAGAAAGACACTAAATTACAATAGACACTCACACAGACACACACACACAGACACATACACACACAGACACACACACACAACCACACACACACACAGACACACACACAGACACACACAGACACACACACAGACATACACAGGCACACAGAGACACACACACAGACACACACAGACACACCATGCATGTGATTTAACAGATGGCATGCAGTATGCCTGTGATACAGCAGAGGGCATGCAGCTCAGACATTAATAGTGTTAGTAAGCATACCTTCCTGGGGTGCACACTACAGCAAGCAGGTGTCATATCAGTAGCCATGCAGTTCACACAATCATGGTAGTATGCATGCATCTCTGTGATACACCATGTGGACCAGAACAGGATAACAGTACACATGGCTGACGTGACCTTGACATGTAATCTGCTGACGTGTGCATTAACATGCATACATGTCTGACACAATGGTGTCCTGACACATGTACAGCATCGTAATGGGCATCACATTGCAGTGTTGTCTGTATGCCCTACAGATAGAATGCATGTTTAGCAAATGTGCATGAGCATGGAAGGGTAGTGTGAGCCATCTACATTGCTATACAGTGTGAAGTACAGACACTGTGCCATTGCATGGCATCATGAGGCATCTATATTGCTGTACAATGCATAATATGTACACATTGCATAGCCATAACTGCATGCATACCCATGACATAACTGTGGATTGTTACCCACAATGCTGAGGTGTATACACACCAAACCATGTTGTGTCAAGTGACAGGTCACTGGAGGACTTACAGATGACACCCCTGCACAACAACTACAGGGTCTTAGCTGCCTGGCAACCATGTCCACACATAGCGGACTTGTCAATTCACCATTTCCCACATGACATTGATGTACCACACACACGAGGTGCACAGCTAACGGTGATGTCCTACAGCAGCAAGGGAAATGTACAGTATCTATGACCTGATGTGGTGTGAATGTCTGAGGAAGCTGTACAGGTGACTACTGTCATGCTATGACACAGTCGTGATGTTCAACAGATCTTATATGTAGACTTCAGTGACACCTCCACTAGCTGTGCACAGGCTTTTAGGATGTCCAGTGTACCACATCAACTGTATAATCAGTCAACTAAGGCTATAATCGGACCATGTGTGGACAATGTGCAACAGGGTGTATACACATCACATCTACTGTGTGGCTACGTGTCTCTGGCCATCCCCCATGGCCATGTGTGCACATGTGTTGGCCAAATGTGTGTGATGGCCATCTATCTCACATGTCTGTGTTGTCCCATATGACATACACCCATAGATGTCAGATATGTCACCATCCACAGGGCTATGCAGACAATGGGTTGTATGTTTGGTATGCGGGGTATGGGTCTTGGGATAGTGTGACAATATTGCAGCCAGAACACTATGTGTCTGGGACATGTCAGATGGCACATCACAATGTGTGCACCCAATGCAGGGGCATATAACACAATGGTGACACCTGTGGGCTGCCCATATCACAGCTCACTGTGTGGTACGGTTTGTGTACCACACATGTTGTTCCAATGCATTCTACATATGCCTCCATTGTAGAACACCTCCACCATTTTATGCACAGCTGACCACACATGTAGCAATGACAACTACTGTGGTTGCAAGTCGGTGTATCATTTTGTTTATATATACTGCACATGGGTGGCCTGTGTGACTGATGGGTGATGCGACCTGTATATCATGACTGAAACGGACATTAAGTGTGCAACTGTTAACTGGCCACATGGCAAATAGACAACATACCCCACGGTTACCAGACCTCATTTGTTGGTGTACTGGACAGTAGGGCTCAGACAGCTACTACTGATGTGTGACTGACACTACCCCACACTTAACTGGGATAGCCACTCATGTACCGACACATCCATGAGTCATAACCTCGGCTGGATCAACCCATACACACCACCTCCAAGACCAACATTAACCTTGACATGAACACTACCAACATGTGACTGGTGTTCCACACCTGGGGTTATCCCCTCATTGGTGGTTTCCGTACCTATGCTAATCAACCTTATTAGCCACATCCCGGCACCACACCCTTCATGGCATACACAGTACATGATTACTACAACACCTACTACAGACATCTTATGACAGCGGTTGTCAATGTCATGACACCTGTGCAGATGGACAATGCACATACAAATGCTGAAACATACCCCAGTGCACTTCATTAGCATGTACATGACTGCATGGATCATGCTATTCCACATAGAGCCATGATGGTACACACCAGATAACAGACGCCACTCTGGTGGTCAAGTTCCATGGACATAATGTACAACAACAGGTGGAAGCTGTTACACAGTGATGTACAATCCCATGGGTGCGGTAGCTCACTGGTCAGCCTCGGTAGGGCCATGGGATCCCTCTTCACATACTCCAAGACTATCTACGTAAACATTACTGCGACACATTCAGGGGTGTACCACAAGGCATTATGGTGGTATGTCAGTAGTCGATGGCAACACCCACATCTGCTCTCACATACAACAGTCACTCAGGAACTTTACAGACCCAGGTGATGTTGGCAACATGCTGGCCGATGGATTCAATGGTAACATTACACCATTTCACACACTACAGGGCCACAATCCATGCAGGAACACTGTGGTGTCCCTGCGGTCACACCTACACAGTACTACCCTGCACTCTATATGTCCTGGGACACTGGCCCCATGTCACCTTCCAAAGTCCCAGGCTGTGATGTCCACAAATCTCTGAATGACATGTCTCCCCACTAGGCCACCATATTCAGTAATAGCCTTGTATCAGACATTGTGGCCCCTGAATGGCACACAGCAACATTTATCACACTCCACACAGGTGGCACCACAGTGCACGAGTGGGACTATAGTCCTACACACCTGCCTGGACTGTTCTGCACAGCTATGGGGCACATCAACAAGGACGTCATTCACAGAGACATTGTTTGGCTCCGGTCCTTTGATGCCACCCGGGTTGGACTTGTTAGGGCCAGAGCATGGCCCCTACACCTGGTGGACTCCTTTCATACAGTTACCAAGGTAGTTGATTATGGTACGGGAGTCCACACATCCTACATTGTCCTCTCATTGCCTTTCAGCACCGTTCTCCATTCTGGTATTGACAACATGCACATCGTACCCTATGTCTGTGGATGTTATGCAATGTGGCTCATGGACAGGACACACACAATGAGGGTAGCATACCATAGTACCTACTGCATTTCAGTTACGTTTGGCATACCACAGTCCTCAGTCATTGGGCCCCTCATGTTCAGTATATGCTTCCCTGAGGTACAGGCTAGCACAGATGGACTTTCCCTGCCTAGCTTTACAAACCCCTGTATACAAAGCACCATGATTGATCCACCAGCTGATACTGACTCCATCCATACGGGTGTCACTGTGACAGATACCTGATATGAATATCATGGCCTCAAGCTGCATGACACAAGATCCATGGACATCACCTTTGCATTACACCATTCACCCACTATCACATAGGTTGTAGTCCCCTACATACATGTCACATTGTACATGTTTGTAGTACACACGTATGTCACACCCACTCCTGTGATTACCGTATTGCCACTGTGGCATGGGTATCTTTCTACATGGCCACACTTATCTGTACTGGGTGTGTAGCTGGTACATAGGCACCCATTGTACCTCTGAACTCAAGACTTCTACACACATTCAAGGGTACACCACCCCATTTAGGGTGTACCTTACACAACAGCTACAGCCTTACATACCACAACATTAACATGCCATGACATTTATTGAGCTCCGACAGCTAAGGTATGCGGCTGAATTATGGACACCACATCTGTACACTTTTGCATACTACATACTCAGGGGTGACCTCTGCTGAACAGACAGGGCCCCTGTCCACAACAATATTAATGGATATACTCCACATATGAGACATATGCAAATGCCACTATGAGCAACATGCTCATGGATATATGCACACATGCAACAATTAGTGGGATGTGCTTGAGGGTTACATTCCCAGAGTGGACACTCACCATGCTTTGGATCATGACTCCTATGTACATCACGCAGGGACACTCAGTAACACTGTTCATGTGATACCTCCCTTGGTGTTTGGGAGACACATGTATGCCAGGGATCACTGCTGTGGCTGTACTGTGCAGAGGTGCAGGTAACACATGGCTCTGCTGATCATAGGACAATACCCTAGAGAGGTGCCACTGGTGTGAACACTGTAGTTGTGCTTACACATAGACTTGCCAGACTGCATAGTACACCACTATGAACCTGTGAAGCTATTACATGTCTTTTGGACATGGTTACATGCTAGCCCTTCCATTTAGATTAGCTATCATGCTATTACAATGTCCCGTGCCTACAAGCCATATGTATCCTGTTATTGTACATGCCAATAGATGATACCTTTGGTATGCATGATATGCCTGTTATGCTGTGGAGAATATCTGACATATCTACCTACAATACTATACATTACGCATATTTTACATAGTATCCCATAATGCAAAGCATACTTGCACAGCGGGACCACCTTAGACATGTCATTGTCATTATTTGCCCATACACATGCCTACTGTGACAGTATATCAACATATACTATCCCCGGCTATGGCACGTACTTGTTGGACATACCCTACCACTGACGGCAGGTTGTATGTAATTGTACTGTTTAAAGCCCTCATGCAGCATCCCTTGTGCTGTCTTTGATGTGTACCTTGTGGCCCACTGCTGGACGCACAGTTTCTACAAACTTAAGCATGCTCAGCAAGACATCACTACATAAATACCTTTTCCCACGTTATACATTGCGGACACTTTTAATTAATGCAAACCAGGCTATACATACAGTAGATAATTAATACAAAACATGCTATACATAGACCTGCATTCTGAGTGTTCTACATACCTTGTTATCATTACGGACTTTCATCTCTATCTCTCTCACACTGCTTACATGGGTATTTTGTATGACCATATGGTTTGAATGTCTGGCAAGTCTTCCTTATATACGTCGATACCTGTAGCATGTGGTTTCCTGCCACCTATTGGTGTTTCTGAGTGACTAATTACTTGCATATCAGCTGTGCAGCTACTCCATTTGCCAATTACGTGGCAACAGTGGGGTATAATTGACTTCTGCACATGGGCGTTGCTCATTTGCCCTACCTTCGGGGAGACGGCCTGTATTGTGTTTTGTTATGTGTAATTGCAACTGCTATGCATAGAGACAAGTATACTTTGGATTCATGTCCCCCGTGGATTGTGTGTGACAGCTAGAGTATGTGGTTCAACATGTGGGTGTACCTGTCATCCCAACTTCTGTTAATGATGGACTATTGAAAACAAAACCTGTAACATCGCCATTTGTTCCATTATACAACGGCTGCAATTTTGCATGGCACCTTTAATTGTGTCTCTCACAAGGCATGTTGACAGTTCTGCAGTTGTAATTGACTGAATGGATGTTTGTGCTTTTATTACAGTCTGTATTGCTATAGTTTCTAGTGTGGGGGATGTTGGTGGGTATACGTAGCATATACAGGTTTGTGGGGCTTGCATTTCTACATATTCCATATATATATGTGTGTATGTGCTATCAGTTAGTAGACTTATGTTACGGGATTGTACATTGGGCCATTGTTAATTGGTTTCTATATAGTATGCAGGTGAGGTTGATACTTCCATACCTCTGGAATTGCAGTGATATGTAAAGGGATATGTCTACATGACAGCTATCCTGTGTATTTCTGTCCCAGATATTTGCAGTCATTGCGGTTGTGTTGATAACAGAACCTCTTTGCCATGGGTTGCCACCTTTTAATATGGCCATTGTTGGACACTTCCAGGACACACAGCGGTGTTACAGGCCAACACATAGCCACGGTCAGTACACAGGATAGCACATACTGTTATCCTCAATACATACCTATTGTTGTGGGACTTTGGCTATTTATCATATTGCATGTAACATTCACGTTTCTTATATACAGGCATAACTATTTAATGCTACTATTACATTATATACGGGACATATTAATGTCCTACGATCTCAGACATTTGCCCTTTGTAATGTTTTTTGTCAGGACACACCTGCCCAGGGAGGGGCTGTCCCTCCTAATGTGGGACAGGTGGTAACCGCATGCCTACGGCTAGCTATAACCACACCTACCGTAATGATCTACCTCCGAGTTGGCACTAACAGGCACATGATGCAGACACACAAACACACACATTGCAGTCACACGGGGATGCACATGGCACCCTCAACACACACATACACAGACTACAGCACTCACAAACAGTTGAACACAGTACCTACGTGGACCGCAACACCGGCAGCAGTGACTAATTATCCATTCATATCATCATACTATTACTCGCGGTTGTACAGTTCCAGTACTGTGTTCTTTCAATCTTTCAGCCTTGTGGTTATGCATGTCGGTATGTTACACATTCCATAGTTGGTGGTATCCTAATTATTTGTACTTTCAAGGTGTTATGAATGTCGTTGACCTATCTATATACATTTGTAGATATCGCTGAATCCGTATATATCAACATATATCACTCTATCGCCCTTTCTATCTTTATTATATATATGTCTATATGTGTACACACACACACATATATATATATATATATATATATATATAAATATATATATATATATATATATATATATATATATATATATATATATATATATATATATATATATATATATATATATATATATATCTGATGGGGAAAGTGACAGGAAAGCTACACCTTTCATTGTGCACTTGTTGGTGTATACTGTTTCCTGGACTCCGCACGTTTGTGTCTGTACCTGTCACATTACACACCTGCAGTAGGTTAGGGTTGCCAGCTGTCCCACTCTGCGAGGGACAGTCCCTCTTTGGGCAGTTGTGTCCTGCAAAATATTTGTAAACATGGCAAATGTCCTGTGATTTTAGAACATACTTATTTCCTATAGTTGATGTAACAATTGCATAAAACAGTTATTCTGTATCTGAACCAACAAACAGAATAAGTAAGTCAACATTACAAGAATGAGCTTTTATCTAGGCAAAACAGTGCAGTTCTGCTTTTCGTACTGGCCGGGTGTATGTGTCGGCCTGCAGACATCTGATGTATGTCCCACATTAGTCATTTGAAGAGGTGGCAACCCTACCATAGGTACATCTTGCCTAGCAATAGTGTTAGGTGATTCGATACATGATTGCGTGTTCTACACCTGGCAATGGTCGTTTTACCCTTCAGAGCAGGTGCTATTAGTACAGGGGTGAATAATGCTGGTTTCACCTGTTCTGGACATCATTGACCATGATCTGCGCGATATTCGGAGTAGCTTATCCCTGTTTTGCGCATATCCATATAGTCATATTTAAACATCGCTTACCAGCAGTGGGCAATGCATATTCCCGGTAACGTGTGCTAAACATAATCTGCTGACCTGCATCCAACATGCATTACTCGTGCCTTTGGGATTATGTTACTTCCCTTGCAAGATGTGGGACCGGGAACATACACGACGTTCACTGCATTTAACATATGGCCATCTGGGATTTGTACACGTGTTATGTTATTTTGTACGTGGAGTATACTACGACTGTTACTCCATACTGCACTCACATGGGTAACTCAGTTAGTTTACATATTGATGAGTCCAGTTAATGGTATGTCCATGTGATGTTTACTGGATGTGCTCTGGCATTGGGTATGTATATCTCAGTGAGCCACACATGATACTGTGCTACACCTTCAAACGACCATGGGTGGAGCATGCTGGGGTGATGAATACCTGTCATGGGTACACCCCATGCCTTGACACAACATCCATGATTATATTATGAGTAGCCCCTCATTAACGCAGAAGGGACTCTGTGCTGAGTGTGTGCAGAACAGTGCTTACACACATGTGCTCCCACGATTGTCTCTGCTCCTCTACGCAACAGTTGGTTCCTCGATGTTGTGGTGACAGCGGACACTGTTTGCCCCATTTGGTGTATGGCCTCTGGCAATCGGCCATGTACCTACCGATGTACCTGGGAACCTATACACACAGCACCACCATATGCTGATAGGCGCATGTACTGTTCAGGTGTTGACATTCCTTGTTCCAATAGCTGTTGTGTGTACAATGTTTGAGGGCTGCCTATGTAGGATTCACACAGTGGGCCACCTATACATTACAATTTACAGATGGTCGTGCTTGTGTGCCATCCATTTTACTGTGTGTGCAGGTGGAGAGGTGTGTCAGTCCGTAGGGGCCTACACTGTCAGAGTATGTGCTATACGTTCCCACTTTGCCAAGGCGTAGGCATATTGGGCACTCCTCCATCTGCCTACTGGGGCTGGCACGGTGTGTTCTGAATCTCTCTGTGCCTGTGATGGCCTTGGCAATTGTGGTGGGCTATGCGGGCCTTCACCATTTTGTCCCTGCTGCAGCTGTTTCCGCAGGATAATATTATGTAGCATGGCACATACTATAACAATGTGGGCACACGTGCCTGGAGAGTACTGCAAGGCTCCACCAGATGTGTCCAAGCACCAGAACCATGATTTCAGCATCCCGAACACACGCTCTATGATGATTCTGGTTTGTACGTGTGCCTCATTATGGCGTTCTTGCATGGGTGTGTGTGCATTTCTGATGGGAGTCATCATCCATGGCTCCAGTACATAGCCAGCATCCCCCACAAGGTGGCCATGTGGGATGTCCCCCCCTGACAAATCTGATACAGCTGTGAGGCATGCTAGATATGGGAGTCATAGTAGCTTCCAGGGCTGCCAGCACCACATCCATGATAATGCCCTGGGCATTGCACATGACCTGGCAGTTGATGGAGTGGAATCCCTTGCGGTTTATGTAGTGCCTACCATGCTCACCGGGTGGTGACTTGATTTGTATGTGCGTGCAGTCTATCACACCCAGTACCTCCAGGTAGTGTGCCACATGGTGGAAGTGATGCATATTGCTGTCAACTCCTCCTGAGTTCGAGGGAAGTATATATGCTCATTGGCATGTGGTAACATGGCATCCAGGAACTGGTGTAGTACCCTGGATGCTGATGCCTGTAAGATCCCCATTATATCTCCAGTTGGCCTTTGAAAGGTACCTGTGGCTAGTATTCACATGCTTACAAATACCTTCGTGTCCACTGGGATGGGTTCCCCTCTGTTATTTCTGGTTCTCAGGCATGGCCGGCACAGCTCCACTATTTGCTGTAAGATGTCCCTGTCCACCCAGTAATGCTCTACTATCTCCAGATCATGTAGCCCCTGGTAGGTTACCCTTGGTCTGAACACTCTTCTCCTCCTCTGGGGCCTGTGGTGGTTGTCGGCATCATCCTCCACAACACCGTCAGTCTCTAACACATGCTGATGAATCACAGCTATGGCAGCTCCCAACATGTACATTTTAAATGTTCCCCGTGTGTTTACACCTATGGTGCAGTGTTTGGGAATTCACAGGTGTGTGTAGGGTGCTTTCACACTTTATACTATTGTGCTGTGAACACCGATGATGTCATAGGGTGTGTATGTGCGATCGTAGCTACAGGGTATCTGATGTGTTTTACTACCGGAACTACTATTGTGGTGCCTTTGGTGTTGAATTACATTTGGCTGCCGTGGATTACCTCTTGAAATTTCCTTTACATTTCTGCACGTTCCACCTACCATTTTCTGGCATGCATCCAGGAGCCTGCTTTCATTTGTACTTTCCTAGACCTGGCGTATCTTGCGTAATGTGTGCTATTGCCGGTCTACTATCGGTTTGCTTTGCTCTGCTATGACAGATCTCCTATCTTTGCAATCCAATGCCTCCCCTCCTTTCTTTGCATTCCGATGCGTCTCCTATCCTGTGTTGCAGGTTTCTGCGAGCAGACTTGACAGCTGCCGTCAATTGGCCACCGTGAGTTGATTGGTGTTGATTGCTCATTAGTACGCCAATTACCCTACTTCGGCATTTCCTTCTTTTCTTCCTCTGACCTTCCTGTTTGTGCTATTGTTCGCAGTGCGTGCATCCGCTTACTGGGTTTCTGGCATGTTTTCATCCCCGTTCACATGCGCTTTTGGGCACCATGTGTGCTCTCAGCTAAACAATTCTATACCTTCCTCCCCACCCCTGTCCTGCAGCTTTGCTTAGCAATGGCCAGGCCAGATTTGCATTGCTCCAATGTGCTTACTGCTATGGTGGCATACCCCTCTGCTGATGTCATGTATCTCCTCTGAGCCACTCCTCGGTGTTATAGCACTGCGCCGTATGGTACAACCTTCATCCAGTGGGACATTTGCGATTCAGTATTATCTGCCTCATTTTCATGGCATTGACTACTAATTCATAGTTACCGTGCCAAACACTGTTGCAGGCCCTTAGCAACCCTTGCACCTTGGTTGTGGTGTTCCATGCCTACCATTGTGTATTATGGTGTAAACCTGATTTGTATTACATTGCGATTTTATGACATTTTTATATAATTTCTTTATTTTCCAGTTTGCGCACACATGGCCTGCGGTTGTACTGTGCGTTACTGTGGACATGACATTAAATGTTGTTTTTAGGTGTTGTGCATATCTTCTCATGCCATTGGCTGTGTATTTCACCATTGGCATATGTTAACTTTGTAATACATCAGTCTGGTCCGCTTCCATAGCTCCAATGTTCTGTTTGGGAAAATGTAAACCGTGTTTTTTGGTTTACATTTCCATGGGCTTACGCTACACCTGCACCACTTCATGAATCACTATCTGCCTTCATTTGCATGGTGGGGTGATTAGCATACATATGCCGAGGGCTGCGCAGTTCTGGCGTACGCCGGTAGTGCATGTGGTATTGGATCATACCTGAATCACTCGATGGCCATATTTGGCATTATTCCACCTACGCTACGCCTGCGCCTGGTGCAAGCTTCATGAATCCCGAGGTATGTGTACATTGTCAAGAAGAAGAAACTGGGAAACATGTGCTTTTAGAATGAAAAAGGGCAAAAATTTATGAGGAAAGCTATGCAATGAAGATTTTTTCAAAGATATGAAAGAAGTGGATAAAATAAACATAAATATGATTAAATATAAATTAGAAAAACAGCAGTAAAGAATATGTTAAAAGAATAGGCAAAATGTTATTTTATGTTATATGGGTTATAGAATGAAAGAATAAATACAATTGGGTTTAATGATAAATGGATTGTAGTGATAATATTAAGTAAAATCAGATGGTGGTTATGGAAAAAGGAGTGGGGGGTCCAACACGGATGAACATTTAGTATTATTGTGAAGGAAATTATGAATATGTGTAAATATATTTGTATAGGTATACATTAGTACATTTATAAATGTTTGTAAATAACTAAATGTTTATAACTAGGAGTTATTTTTGTGTATAAATAAATGACTCCTACTCTTTTTGATAGCTCTGGTGGATGTAAATGATCTAACAGAAACTAGCAGCAACATGGGCTGATGTGGCTTTGGTTTAACATCTCATTTGAAGGACAATTTACTCATGAGTGCAATACCCCCTAATACTGCACTGTAATGTCAGCAGTTTGTCTAAATGGTGTAGAACCCACAACCTTCTGCACCAAAGGCAAGTTTGCCAGCTGTTACACTACTGACACTGCTTTATAATTTGTAGAACAAACACTAATGACCATTTGCTAAACAAAACATTTGCACAGTGAAAACATACTTGGCATGAACAACAATAAACTTTTCTTCCCTTGAAGCTCACATTTGTTGAAAATGCATAAAAGTTTACACTCATTTAAAATGCACCAATGGTCATGAGTATACCTTGGCCCTTGGGCTATTTTAAACTATGGACTCCCTGAAAAATTGTTAGGACCATTGAGAAATGTGTATGTTATTTGGTTCACCTTCTTAATTTAATGTTTTTCTTGTTAACTACAGCAACATTCATTATAGCACATTTTGAATTTGTAGTTTTGAATATTTTAACATAATAAATGACAAAAGTACCCATTTTAAACATTTCAACCAACTGGTAGCTGGTAGAGTACATTAAAAGTTCCTGTATCTAGTAGCTAAGGTACAGGGTTTGAGCCTTAGCAGGTTAATTAACTAACATGCCCTAAATTGTATTCTCTAACAAGAGCATCACTCACACACACACAAACTTATTTGTCCATAACAGAAATCAAGTCCCCACTATCTGCTGCTAACTGTCCACACACTTTCCCAAGTGAATTGAGTCAGAAATAAGGAAGACTTTTATTTGAATTGCATTTGTTTTTTAATTTTAATTAAATTAATGTTGTAGCTGCCCCCCATCCAATGCACCCTATACAACTGTCTAAATCACCTAACACTGGATCAGGCTCCATCTCTTCAATAGCAGACTGGAAAGGGATGGACTTTAGAAGCATCTATGGACAGCTATGTGGTCCACTTTAGATACTTTTACAAAACTTTATGAACTAGATTCCTTTTTTAGATCCAGATCAAACTTCACTAGGACCATTCACCAAGGGCTCCTGGATCCATATCTGTCCTCCTCTCAGGATAGCTAGATTTTGGTATTCACCCCATATAGCCCAAGGGCTACTGCAGCAATGGGAATGATGAACATAATGCAGTTGTGCAAGTTGTATTTACCCATAATAGTAGATGTTCAAGTTCTTCACTACTGCAGTAGCCATACAAATCCCGCATCCCATACTCTTGTATATAATTGCCATTGGCATATAAATTATGGCTGCATTTTTTTCTACTCTATATGTTTTATTTTCTGTATTAGTTGGTTATTTAAGGGTTGTTATGCTTTCTCTCATAATATTGGCAAGAAAGTTCTGAAGAAAGCTTCACTCTGACTACTGATTTCCTTTCTGGGGATTAGCCAATCAGCAGTCAGAGTGAAAGACTGAGAGGGATCCAGAGTTTTTTTTCCAAACTTTTATTTTATTATATTTTTCAGCATTTGATATGCAAATATATACAACATTTCTCCATGAACAGATTAACCTTGAACTGAAAATTAACAAGTTAATGCCTTTTAACTACTAGCCTTGAAATGACAAAGTTCTAGTGTCTAAAGAGATTGATTCATTTATACAATTAAATTGAATGTTTGGAGTAATACAGGCATACATTTAGAAATAAGTGGTACATAGCAGGATTCATTAACACATAATATATACAACTATTATTACTAACATGGGAGGCACAGTGGTGCAGTGGTTAACATTGTCACCTCACAGCAAGAGGTTCTCCGGTTCGATTCTCGGCTGGGGTGCCTTCTGTGTGGAGTTTGCATGTTCTCCCTGTGTTCGCGTTGGTTTTCTCCGGGTACTCCGGTTTCCTCCCACATTCCAAAGACATGCATCTGGAGCATTTCTCCCCGGGCCTCTGCTGAAAACAGGCTCTGTGGAACCTAGTCGGACATTCCCGGTCAACAAATGTTAAATAAATAAAATAAAAATAAATATTTACATATAGTGCTACAATTAATGATGTTAGTGAGTGGTCACTTCATTATAATGAAAGACAAAAATAAAACTATCAGAGACCTGTATCTGCTAAAATCTCATGAGGAAGAGACTCCCAGAAACACTGTAGGGGCAGGTTGATAGATGTGTTCTTGTTATAGCTTATTTCAGGAACCCAGAGCTTTTTGAAGTTGGCCATTTTTTGTTTCCTAGGTATGAAACAACCTATAAAGCCTAAGGGCTACTGCAGCAGTGGGGATGATGAACAATAAGTCAGAGCTGGAACATAAGCAATCATATACATTATTGCAAAATGTTAGAACATTGAAGTATCTGGGATAAGACTACATGGTCCTTTGTTTTATCTCTTTTTGCAGACTTTTTATCTCTACCTGTTGACTAATACGTGACTGAAATCAGATAAAATTTATATAAGCATTCTCTGCACTGATTCTGCATCTAAATCCATTTTTCATGGTGATTCAGTTGAGCATTGAAAACATTTCTTTCATTGCGTCCTTCACTTTTCAGAGATTCTCACATTTGTTTTTTCATAATGCTGAAGAAAACAGTCACAAACCAGTGATAAACTATACGAAAAGGCAATAAGAACACCAAAATAAAAAAATATATCTGTGTAGAAACAAGGCAGGACAAAGTCGCTTAGAGACTACAGTTCACTCAAAACTTCTTCAAAACAGCATTTTATTAGATGTAAATATAAACGCTTTCACAAAGAAAAGCCTTGCTTTATCAGACATAAATCATTATACTCAACGAATATATATATATATATATATATATATATATATATATATATAAATTTAAAACACAGTCATCCAATGGCAACAGCTACCCACTCTAAAAACACACCCTCTAGCATTTAACTGATCAAACCTTAAAGAAAAATCACATTAAAACAAGCCATACATCACTTCATCTTCCTGGATTTCAATACAGGTTTCAATGGAACAGAGTCATTGAGGACATACCCCAATGAGCCCCAAGCCTCAATATCCATTGTAATTCATCATTCTCTGTCTTATTAGTCAGATCCCCCATTCTAACATTCTCTTCCAAGATATGCAGGGCTTGAAAAACAAATACAAGCTCATCCTCTGCATTTAAAGTGTGTTTCACTAAAGCACTATAATCAAATCCCTTTTGAGTACAATAAAGATGGTCCCTGATATGCTCCTTCAACCTACAATTAGTCTTCCCTACATAAAATTTAAAACAGATTTTGCAATGTGTAACATAAATAACATTTTTTATGTTGCAATCGGCAGTTGCTCTCAATTGCCATAAAAAACGTGTCCTCGGGTGCTTATAAAAACGGGACTCATCCACAAAGTTTTGAGTGAACTGGAGTCTGTAAGTGACTTGGTTCTGCCATTTGTCTACATGGATATATTTTTTTGGTTTTGGTGCTCTTTTTTAGAATGCTATTAACTGAACTTTCAAGTTTGGGAAGCACTGTTGTAGATGAACTAAACTGCCTGGGAATTCATGTAAGGAATCTTATGTTTGATCACACATTTATTCTCAAGCTTACTTCTGTGGCTAACCTTTGGATACTTCAGATGTGAATGAAAAGCATGCTAATAGCATCCATTCCCAAGACAGTTAAATCTTCAGTTGTGTATAGCAATAAATAAGACAGCTTGCCAGTATTTGTAAACATATTGCAGAAGATAGCCCAAGGACATGTCCTTCAATATGTACTGTAATATAAAATTCTGCAAATGTTTAGCTTATGACCAATGTTCAGTACTATGTCAGCTGCATGATTCTTCAGCTGCACTCCTAAACTACAAGGATGTAAACAAAGTTTCAAGACTCGCTATTATAGATCTTCAAATTCTTCTACAAAATAGACTATACGGTATTTTTCTGTTGGACAAACTTTTGAACATAGTTTGAGGGCGAAAGAATAAAGACTGCTTCATGTAAAGCATGGATGATGGTTGCAGTGTCTACTGAAGAGTTAGCTGGGTCAATGGCACTGAATTAATTCATAGCACTTTGGGGCAGTCATCCTTTTGATGTGTGCTATACAACATTTGACAGCAGTTTGGTTTAGTCTCCTTAGTTTAATACAAGTTGTGTAAATATTGCTGTGAGTAAAAGTTTGACTTGCAAATATCATATTGATTAAAATGTCATTTGGTCAAAAGTCAATGGAATGATGCTTGCAGAAGTCAGTGATAAGGCTTAAAAGATGACTTTAGGCAGTGCTAGGATTGCAGCATGTTTATAGTTGTGATTGCTTCCTTGTCACACTCAAGGGATAAGGATTAGGTTTATGGTTAAGTTTGCTGTTTAAGGTTCAGGTCAGGGTTATAGTTATGATTATTATTGTTAGGTGGAGGCTAAAGGAATTATGTTTGAGTTATGGCTGAGTTTATGGGTAGCATGTGTGTCATTAATTGTTGAAGGTGTATCTTAATTATGCTCCACAAAAGCATGTGTTTGTGTGTGAGTGTTTGTGTTGTTCATTTCTAATCAATTGTATGTCTATTTTGAATGGCTTTAAACTCTAAACTTTTTTTTTAAATAAATGCAACAGAATATGTCATTTTTCATTCAACCTGGGGGGCATGCTCCCCGTATCTATATATATATATATATATATATATATATATATATATATATATATATATATATATATATATATATATATATATGTATATATATATATATATATATATATATATATATATATATATATATATTTCTTTTTTAAGACAACACATTTTGCCATTCAAGCTTATTGGGCCCTCCAGATAATAATCTTCCAATGCCTATGAACCTAATTTTGGCCCAGTTATGTTTAAGTGAATGTTAAGTCAAGGTATTTGTAGATTTCTTACACCCAATAATGCTAAGTTGCTCGGAAACAAAGTCTCCAGAAATTCTGCCAATATATAACACAGTGCCTGTACAATTTGCTAGATACATGGCCCATTCACATTTACAGGTGACCAATTGGTGAATATTATATGCCTTTCCTGTATTACCTGATAAAAAACAATTACATTTCAGGTCATGCGGAGAAAATGAACAACTTCCAAATAGAAAATTACTCAATATTTTTTCACCTATAATTTATGTCTGTGGACATTCCTCATAAGAGAATCTGTTTTAATGACTGGCGTGTTCACTAACAGTTCTCACTCCAAGGTAAGTCTAGTTGCTATCACCATGTAAAATATGTCAAGTGTCGGTAATACTGTCCTGAAAATTTCTAGTATTATTACTAAACTAGTCAAGAAAGCTAAATTATATTGTTCAGGAATCTGATTTTTTTATTATAGGGCAACATAGTACTTCTGCCATTATCATCTGCTAATTGCATGGCTTGTTAATATGTTCTAACCAGCAATACTTATATCTGAATCTACCACTCATCCACAGCAAGACAGTTTTACAGTTTCTGCAAACCTTAGAAATTTCTTAACCCTAACCCAGCTCTACACCTTAGCTTACAAAACCCTTTATGCAACAATACCACTACACACAACAGTGAGACACATATCAAATACATCAGCACACACAAAAACTAAGGGCAGGATTCACGAAGGCTTGCATGGAGTGTAAGAGATGTGCAACACTCCATGCAAGCCTCGCGATCCAGGAACAGCCCTAAACTCTGTGTAAGAGACCAGCTAAAACGTCTCTTACATGGACTGGGCGTGGACATGCTAAATACCTCACTTGCAGCCAAAAGGTATGCAAATGAGGTATATTAGCGATCCACGAAGCAGAAACCAGTCCGTGTAAAAGACGTTTTAGCTGCAGAAATGTACTCAGTTGACAACTGAGTATGTTTCTGCAAATTCCACAACGGAGCCATGTCAGCTCCAAAAAAAGGGTGCACATGTCTCAGGCAGCATGCCAATGGCCAAATATGTGGCCATTGGCAAGGTAACCTGATGCAAAAATATTAAAAATATAATTTTTTTTTTCGGCGATTGCCGATGTTTAAACCCAGCGCAGCCCCGCGCAAACGGGCTGCGCTGTATAAAACCATAAAAAAGAAGGTTATAAACCCACAAATGTAGGTTTCATGCAATACATAGAATGACAATGCAGGGACCAGCAGACCAAAAACAACATGGCCACCATTTAGTGGTTGCTAAGGGGGGAAGCTGAGTCTAAGACATGTAACTAAGCATTAGTAGGCAATCTCATGTAAATGAGGGTTAGGATACTGAATCTCACAGTCACATAGCAAATGAGCACAGTCTGAGTAGTGTAAGACATACATAAGGGAGAGGAATAGAATAGGAGATAGGTGACATCACAGGGGGGAATGGTAGAAAGAAATGCAGTTCATTGGAGGTCAGTGTAACATGACAGATGACAGACACAGATCATGGAAAGAGGTGTGCCACTAGATAAGTCAGGGAAAGCCAAGAAATGGAAGGTGTACACTGTTACTTACACCAAAGTTTCTTGCTGGGCATGTATGCGCATGTGTGCACGTGCCATGAAGCGTGAGTAGGGCAGTGTGCGTGCGTGTAAGGCAGACTGAGCATGTGGGAGCATGTTGGGAGATGTTTAACACTGTTTGCGCTGGTGTGCGCACGTGTAGGGCAGGCTGAGTATATTGGAGGCTGTTGGCAGATGTGTAACAGTGTTTGCGTGGGTGTGCACGCGTTTTAACCCGAATAAGTAGATTCTGAACCGTGTAAGCACGTGTGCGCACGTGTAAGCCACTGTGAGCGTGTTTCTGATGGTATGCACGTTGCTCCCCCCTGAGGAAACAGAAAGGAAAAAGGAAGCAACATAATTAATAGGAAGCTAGCAGGGATAACTGCTGAAGCTAGCAGGTGAAAACAATTAGAAGCAGGCAATTACACAGGCAGAATAGTAGCCCAGCCCAGCACTTAAAACTCTGCAAACAGTAGTGCAGGATGTTTCTCTTAAGAGACACTGCAAGACAGGAGTAAGCTAATAGAAGTGAAAACTGAAAAAGCTTCACTCAGAGCAGAAATGTTAGGGGCTGCCATAGCTGTCATAATGAGACATAGGCGACTTGCTGAGGGTGGTGACAATGCAGATGGTACCAGACAACCCACAGTGAGGAGACGGAGAAGAGTGTACAGGCCCAGGGTCACCTACCATGGGTTACATGAGCTGGAGATAGTAGAGCTATAGAGTGGACAGAGAGCTCCTGCAGCAAATTGTTGAGCTGTGCAGGCCACGCCTCGCACACAGAACCAACAGAGGGGAACCCATTCCAGTGGAAACCAAGGTATGTGTTGGCCTAAGAATACTAGCAACAGGTACCTTCCAGAGACCAACTGCCGATATGATGGGGATATCACAGGCATCAGCCTCCAGGGTACTGCACCAGTTCCTGGATGCCATGTCAGCACATGTCGGTGATCATATATATTTCCCCAATGCCTGTGAGGTATTGGCCAGCAATATGCGTCTCTTCCAGCAAATAGCGGAATACCTTGAGGTAGTGGGTTCAATAGACTGCACGCACATACGCATCAAAGCACCAGCCGGTGAGTGGGGTAGGGCCTACATTAACCGCAAGGGCTTCCCCTCCATCAACTGCCAGGTCGTGTGTGATGCCCAGGGCATAATAATGAATGTGTGTGCTGGCTGCCCTGGGAGTTACCACGATTCCCACATCTGGCATTTGACACAGCTGTACCAGACATTTGCCAATGGGGACATCCCACACGGACACCTAGTGGGGGATGCAGGTTATGCACTGGAGCCATGGCTGATGACACCCATCAGAAACGCACACACACCTGAACAGGAATGCCATAATGAGGCACACGCACAAACACGTAATGTAATAGAGCATGTGTTTGGGCTGCTCAAGTCACGGTTCCGGTGTCTGGACACATCTGGTGGAGCCTTGCAGTACACACCAACTACATGTACCCAAATTGTCATGGTATGTGCTATGCTACATAATATGATCTTGCAAAAACAGCTGCAGCAGGACCAGCATAGGGCTGGGCCAAACAGCCCCCCACCATTGCCAAGGCCATCACAGGCAGAGCGTGACTCGGAGGAGGAACAATCTGAGCCTGCCCCAGTAGGCAGAAGGAGTGTGCCCAGTATACCCTGGCCTTGGCAAAGAGGCAACGCATAGCACATACACTGGCTCGGTAGGAACCCTGGGAATGATACCCCCTCTGACTCACTCAAATAATAACATGGATGCCTAAAATGACATGACCTGCTCACAAACATGTACAGGGAAGTGTAATATGCGCATCCGACAGAGGCAGCCCTGCAGCACCACCTGAGGCATGAATGCCATGTGTTAAGTAATGTAACACCATGTACTATATGCACACCTGAGCACCATGACTAACATCCACCCTCACCAAGCATGAAGCCACAAAATGACAATGGGATGATCAAGTGCAATAACTGGCTGAAGTAATGCAGTTAGTCAAAGGGCAGCCAATGTGTTTCAGGCTGGGAAGACATGCGGAGCATGACATGATGCACCACCTGCTAGGGGTGGCGTGTACCTATCATGCCACGCCCCATGGACACTGGCAAAGGCTGTCAGTACCCACAGCATGCCCAGAATACGTAAGTCTCAAAACACAAACCCACCTTCATAGGTTCCACAAGGGATAGGAACCTAGATGTAATGCTACCCAATGCCAGAAGTCTAAACAGCAAGATGTGTGCAGTGTAAACGCACACAGTATGGAGAATGTAGATACCAGTCCTGTAATAGAGAACTGGGTCAAGGCTCACATCACCACCCTAACACTACCAGGTCACACCTCATACTGTGCTGTACAGCCGCAAAACATGGAACAAGCTACAAAAGGAGGGTGACTAGCAATAAATGTCAAGGATAACCACACCCCCTTGTTGGTACCACAACAAGAAGCAGCATGGATTAGCCATGGTCAAATACCAATGGCTAAAACCGCCTCCCAGTATATAGCCTGCTGCAGACTACTGTCCTAATACCAGGAACTGCACCTGGCCTATGTTGGAATACATGAATATATCAAGCCCCCCAAACCACATTATATTGCTTGACTGAAAATACCCAGACATACACCGGGAGCATTATACTAGCACCAACACAGTAGGAGAAAAGTTCCCAGAATCCATAAACCAAAATGCCCAGGAACAATGTACCACTCCCACAAGAGGGGTAAGCATACTGGATGTGATAATCAGTGACATGTGTACTGGATGGCAAGATGAGAAGTGTACCCCTCACCGGTAAGACCAGACCATAGAGTAATCACACTGGATATACACATCCTGACCCCAGTCCCTGGCCAGAATACCACAGTGAAAAATATGTGTAAAGCATAGGTTGCAGCCCTCCAAACTGATGGTGAATCCACGAAAGGCCCTGTGCAAGTGCAGAATATGGGACACACCACAGAACATGTTATACAGGCATTCCATGAATACAGCCAGGAATGCTTGGAGTATGCAATCACAAATAACAACAACACACAATGCTATACACACAGGCATCTGGCATGCTGGACTCCAGTCATTACCAAACCATGCAAGAGAATGAGGAGGCTACCACATGATAGAGCAAACATAAAAAGGGAAGTAATCACTGACCAGTAGTATGGCAATAACATATGTCCACACATACAATCCACTAAGTCCAGCCACAACAAGTAGAATCTGTGAATCCAGAGGCAATGTGACACCAGTCCCAAGTACACAGACAACCACAACAACCCCAATAAATACAAATATATGTGATAGATGCAACCATGTATCCAAACCAGAGGTTGAGCTCCACCAACTCAGTACTGTCAAAACTAGTCAGGAGGAGAAGGTAACCATATACACCACAAACCCAGTCCCACATGGACCTACCACAACTGTAAACCAAACACATAAACACAGACAAATATTCCCGGAGGCCTTAATTACAAACACACCACACCAACAGAAGCCTCCAAAGCAGATCACAAGCACCCACAACCTTCAAACATAGCACATGCAACGAATAGTACGCAAAGCTGGTGTGCCAAACAGTCACAGGCCAGAAGGAGAAATAACATGCCTGATACAGTTGTAATAGGTGTCTGTATAGGCAGACACACTGCTGTCCCACTCACCAGACTGAACAAGGGAAAGGGTAGAGTAAGCTGCCTGTAGGCTGCCACAAAATGCCACATAACACAAGTACGCAGGTCCCCCCAAAGCAAGCAGAAATATGATGCACTCAATGTCCATGCTGGTGTGAATGACCTGAGATGTACCTCCCTGGTCAACATGAAAAGAGACATGGATGATCCCTCTGAGTATGTACCCCAGGCCGGTATGATACTGGCTGTGTGCAGCATCCAACCCTCACCAAGAATGATGCCACAGTAAAAACACAGAATGCTCATGTATAACAGCTGGCACAGTTACAGCTGTCAGTCCAAGAGGGTCTAATGTCTGTCTGCTTGAGATGTCAAGCATGACAAGCCATGCTGCTGTTCCAGGGATGGCTTGCACCTGTTACCCCTGTGCGTCTGGATGCTGGATAAGGCCTTTGCTGCCTCCATAGAGCCGTATGTAGGCAAGGCCAAAAAGACTACCCACCACCCTAGAAAACATAAGTGGTAGGAAACATAAGGGTAATGCTGACCAATGCCAGATGTGTAAACTGCAATATGCATGCCCCTGAGGCACTTCCCTTATGGAGAACACCGATGTCTGTGCAGTGACAGAAGCCTGCTGCAAGCCTAGTGATAGCACACAAGCACTACTAGGTTATACCACATATCATGTGTTATGGCCCCAACACCTGCACCGAAACATTAAAGGAGGGGGAGTATCCATATGCAGCACAGACACCCATATGGCCAGGTAACTGACAATGCACAAAGCAGCAGAGACCACCCATGTGCACCTAAGTGTAGTGCAAACTGCTGTACAGTTTGTAGCATGCGACAGACCACACTCTCACACACAAGAACTCCACCCAGACATCCTGAAGACACTGGACAGTATGAATGTCCCACCAAATACCAGACAAGGTACACACAAATTACCACATAGGTGGCAAACCATTATGTATGCAAGGAGTAATCAGGGACCTAGGGACACAGGTCGACAGTAATCTGTCATGTGACACTCACAATGCCAATGTGGCTAGGAAGATTGTCAATATTGGACACCGTATCATGAAAGGCTTCACATCTACATCAACAGAGGTCACTGTGCTGCTGTACTGTTCCCTTATCAGACCCATAATCTAGTACAATGACTCATATGGGATGTACCGTACATGACACCAGCAGCAGTTCGGAAGACCTCATAGTTACCCCACCAACAGGATAAAGGGTGTGAAATATTTGTCATATGCTGCCTGGCTGTAGACACCCCAGCTGAATGCAGTCACAGACTGCCTACACAGAGGCATTGTATGTCTGTTGTACAAGGCCATGTCCAACACAGGAGTAATGGACATGCTCCACCACAGGAAATCAAAGCCATTGGAGCTGTGAGAATGACAGATGTCAGCCTCAACACATAATGAAATAAGATGTGCTGGAGGGACAGATACATAACCCAGAGGCTCCCCACACCCAGAAACAGGATCCCAATCCATGTTAAGCAGAGCCCCTCACTGACACCCCTCGACAGGAATATTGCCAAGTGGATGGATGATCATACATGTATACTGGGGGTCCTCACTGTGTCACGACCAGACAGGCACAGTGAAGAAATTCATAAATGGCCATAATAGAACATAGCAAGGGGTGGCAAAAGACACACATACTCTGGCTAGGCTTACTAATGGCCTAGGGTGTATAGCCTAGTATGAACCCATGAACCTATGCAGATACAAAATGTACAGGACACTAAGGATAATCACAAGGCTTACCCAACTGATGGTAGGAACCATGTTGGGCATCCACAGATAAGCTCCGAATCACACAGATATTACAAACAACATACCAAACACACACACATATTGTTAACATACAACCTATCAGGTGCAGTGCAAACCCCCCCCCCCCAGAGTGCAAAATACCTATCCCAGCAGACTGATGGTCCCCTGACATTGCAGATGCTGAGGTAACAGCCATCATCTGCAAAGCAGAACACACAGCAGCAAAGGTATGTGATGGTGTCCTGGGCTGAGGCCAACATGGACTCCAAGAATAATGGAATGCCAAATCACACTACTGCCCAATGTCAGCCTTACCACAGGATATGTACGCAAAGAGCAGTGTACAACAACAGTGGTCAATCACAACAAAGGTGTTGCCTGAATGGATACTGCAAACTACCACCCCAGGATCCTGACAAGCTTGTTCTGCACAGCTATGGAAAGGATCAGTATGTACCGCAGACAGAAGGCTATTGTGGAACTACTGATACTGGACCCTACACAGTGTGGCTGTCGTAACTGCAGATCCTGCCCCTAAACATGTTTGACCCATTTGAAGCAGTCATTAAGGTCATTGATGAGGGCAATGTGGTCCACACAGCGTAGCTGGACCATGCACATGCTTCTAGACAATACCGTACGAGTTCAGTATGGATATGTTCACCAGCTTAAATATATACCCCTATGTCAGTAGAGCGGTTGTAAACCAGACCAAGGACAGAACTGACATGGTCAGACATGCCGCATCCATGTCAGACTACAAAGCAGATATGAGTGGCATCCCACAAGGCCTGGTCTTGCCCCCCCCGTTCTGTATATATGTCCCATAGGTATAGGCCAACATGGAAGGACTGTGACTGAACATGTATGCAGAGGAGTACAAACAGCCCACCATATCTGACCCCCAGCTGACACAAGCAACCCACAAAAGGGCCACCTACAAACAGACAACTGGAGCCATAGCCATGTCAGCAAGCTAATTGCAGAACTGTGTATAGACAACCACCGTGGATATACAGGAAGTGCCCACAAATTACCACACAGGTGTTAACCCATGATGTACCTAACATGTAATGTGAGACCTGGGTACAAAAGATGATAGATATCCTGCACTGGACAAACATGTGGTTGTAGTGTTCGCAGAAACATATACTATATACCCACCCAAACATGAAGGTTGTCAGATGTAGATAAGGGGAACACACTGTGGCTCTGCAGTCATCCTCCATCAGCGTCACAATTGACTACAATAGCCCCTGTGGGATATACCGCAGCAGACACCTCCATCAACTGTAAAGTCTACAACAGTACCACACCAGGAGTAGCAAAGATCATGAACAGATGCCATGTGCTGCCTGAGTAAACAACCTGCAGCCCCATACACCGCCATACTGCCCAGCTACAGGCAAGCTGTGCCTGATGTATGAAGCCATGTCCAACCTGGAATTAATGAACATGCTGCACCTTTTACAATCTGAATGGCAGTGAGCTATGCACATGAGAGACCTGAACTCCAGCACTGACATACATAGGACAAGCTGTACAGAATGATCCATAACACAGAAGGCACCCCCACTCTTCAGTAAACTCCTGGTACAGGTCAGCCAGAGAGTCACATATTGACACCCCTCAAGAGGAATCCTGATGAGTGGATGGGAGATGGTAGGCTAACCCTGGGTATCACTGTTATGTCACAGGTAGACGGAGGCACAGTATACTAACCATGACATATGTCATGGCAAACTCCAGTTACAATGTGTGTCGAAGGACAAACACACCCTGTGACTAGCATCAGAAATGGCCTAGGGAACATCGCTAGTGTTTGCCAATGTCCACCCATGTTGTGGAATATACTAGCAATGTTGGACGAGCCTGGTGTAGGTAGCCCATATCTGAACATAATGCAACATGGTCATATGTGCACAACTGGCCCCTACACAGTCTGTTGTGCTCACTATGAAGATGTCAAGCAGTCAGAGGACTAAAGCCCAGGATACTGTCCACCACAGTGAAAGTACTGAACCAGTACACTATATGGTACTACAGTGTTAGGTCATTATGAAAGTATGTTGAGAACTGTCTGCAAAGTATCCCATGCAGTCCCTGCAGGCACAGTATAATCCCTGTTGTGGCAGACACAAAGCAGTTGGCCAGTTAGTACACAACATGACACCCAACACACAACCATGAATGTGAGATATTATTGAAGTTCACACACACCCAAATATGTGGTGGACTTCAGAGTGCAACATATGGAAAGCTCACACTGGGCATGCTCGCACACTTTGATAAATGAGGCATATGTCAGACAACATGCCATGGAAAGGCTGAACTGGGCATGCTCACACACTTAGGCCATATCTCCGTTTAGCAGTTGGCCACACATATCTGGTATTTGTACGTGTCAGTCCAGGAACCAACCACAACACAGCAATCTTCCCAGTGCACACAGTAAATGACTACAGAGACATAAGTGATATAGTGGATCGCCATCATATGCAAACATCTTCCACAGATACACAAGTTGGTCATAGGAACAGGGAATGCTACGGCAATAAAGACCTGCAAACAGTAGAACAGCACAACAAATATTGTGCATCAGACAATTGAACATATGGGTGTAGAGGTCAATACTAGGCTTGTTGCCCTAGGGAATGACAGCTCAGCCAGAGTGTGCTTGCCATCTGCATCCCCAGGACAGTAGGCTACTGTGCCACTGTAAAGTAGGTTACAGAAGGCAACATGTGAGGCTAGTGAGCTGTGCCTCTGTCAAGCAGGGGCACCGTGGAGGTCCCAGGGATTGAATGTGCTAAGCCACAGCCATGTTGTCGGTGTGTGCTGGGAGAGGGTTGCTGAGGATCTCTGACAGTAGGTGTCTGTCAATAACAGACTGAGGGGAGCCCTATCTGCCTTCTCTGGACGATTCCACTGTCAACACTGTGTTGTAATGATTATGTGTGAATGAAGTGCCGTGCTGGAACTGTTCACAGATGTCCTCCTTTTGTGGGCTACAGCTCTGCAATGTATTAGCTCACTCTGTCTGTTGTACGGCGCATATATGGCTGATGTACAGCTGACAGGTGTCTTGTTGTGGAGCAGTCATGGGTATATGTGGGATAGCATGATCAATGCAAACCGTACACATGCTCATAGAATGCAATTGTCAAGGATTATGCTGAGTGGCCAGTATAGTCCCCCAGCATGGGTCCTCTGAAGTCGTCCACCCCAGTCTTCACAAGTGTAGAGTCTGCTTGTGCTAAATACAGTTTGTGTGCAGTGACAACCTTGCCTGGGGGTGGAGATGAGATATGGATGTCCAGGGAAAGGTGGGTATGGTCAGATATCAACAATGGTGGTCTACCTCTGGTGTGGAACAGTGAGTACCCACGTTGCAGATGGACAGGTGCAATATGTATTCCCCCATGTGGCTGTGGTGTGTGGTTCTGCCATAGCACATGGACCCATAAATTGTAGTGACTGTAGGGTAAAGTGGTAGAGGCCTGAGTAGTTCTCACACACAATATGCCTGTACCTGATGTTAACAACTGGAATGGTGTATGTGAACACCTGCATATCCCGGCACTGTTCCCAGGGAAGCTAAGTGTATGTCCTGGATGTGGGTGTGGTGTTCTGGACTGGTTGTGTTGTATGTTACAGATCCTGTGGTCACAAAGCATGGTATAGAACATAACCTGTCAGTGCGATGTGCATATCTGACCCTGACGTAGGTGGCTGCAAATGCATATATATGCTATCCCCCACCTGACAGGTAGTGCTACATGTACATACCTCTGAAGAAATAAAGATGTCAGTGCCCTATAAATACTGCAGGTGCAGAACAGATGCCCAGTAATTCGGATAGTGCGCTCTGCTAATGCGTCTCCCTCAAGTGTCATAATATAGTTAGGTAGGGGTTTGAATCCTGCAAATGCTCGGTGGATGAGTGGGGTTTGTGTGTGTGAGAGGGATATGTCCCTTTTGGCAACTGGGAAAACACACTACAGGATGCACATTCCCCTTTCTAAACACTGATGATGTCAGCACCCTATAAGTACAGCAGGAGAAAGGAAACCTTCCCGTAATGTGAATAGCGTGCTCTGCTAATACATCTCCCTCAAGTGTCGTAATATAGTTAGGTAGGGGTTTGAATCCTGCAAATGCTCAGTGTGTGTGGGTGGGTGAGTGGGATTTGTGCGTGTGAAAGGCTGTGAGAAGGAAATGTCCCTTTTGCAACTGGGAAAACACACTACAGGATGCACATTCCCCTTTCTAAACACTGATGATGTCAGCACCCTATAAGTGCAGCAGGAGAAGGGAATCCTCCCAGTAATGCAAATAGCACGCTCTGCTAATGCATTCCTCTCGAGTGTCATAATATAGGTAGGTAGGGGTTTGAATCCTGTAAATGCTCAGTGTGTGTGGAAGGGGTTAGTGTGTGTTCCAGACTGTATGAAAGAAGTATCCCTTTTGCCAACTAGGAGAGCACACTACAGGATGCACATTCCCCTTTCTAAACACTGATGATATCAGCACCCTATAAGTACAGCAGGAGAAGGGAAGCCTCCCAGTAATGCGAATATCGCGCTCTGCTAATGCGGCTGACTCGAGTCTCCTTGCATAGTTAGGGAGTGGTTTGAATCCTGTAAATAGCAAGTGTGTGTGTTTGGATGAGGGGGGTCAGTGTGTGTGCAATTTTGTGTGAGGAAAATGTCCCTTTTGGCAACTGGGAGAACACACTACAGGATGCACATTCCCCTTTCTAAACACAGATGATGTCAGCACCCTATAAGTACAGCAGGAGAAAGGAAGCCTACCAGTAATGCGAATAACACACTCCGCTAATGCATCCGTCTCGAGTGTCAGAACATAGTTAGGTAGGGGTTTGAATCCTGCAAATGCTCAGTGTGTGTGGAGGGGCTAGTGTGTGTGCAAGTCTGTATGAAGGAAATATCCCTTTTGGCAACTAGGAGAACACACGACAGGATGCACATTCCCCTTTCTAAACACTGATGATGTCAGCACCCTATACGTACAGCAGAAGAAGGGAAACATCCCAGTAACTTCAATAGCGCACTCTGCTAATGCGTTTTTCCCGAGTGCCTTAATACAGTTAGGTAGGAGTTTGAAACCTGTAAATGGCATGTGTGTGTGTTTGGATGTGGGGACTCTGTGTGTGTGCAATTCTGTATGAAAAACATGTGCTTTTTTGAAATCAGGAGATCACACTACATGATGCACATTACCCTTTCCAAACAGTGATGATGACAGAACCCTATACATACAGCTGGAAAAGAGACATCTGCCAGTACTTAGAATAGCGCAACCTGCTACAGTGTCACTCTCAGGTGCCATAACATATTTGGGTAGGGGTTTGAAACCGGCAAGTTTGGATGTGGGGAGTTTGTGTGTGTGCATTTTCATATGAAAAGCATGTTAGTTTTGGAAATCAGGAGATCACACTACCTGATGCACATTACCCTTTCAAAATACTGATGATGTCAGCACCCTATAAGTACAGCCAGAGAAGCGAAACTATCTAGTAATCCGAATACTGCGCTTTGCTAATGCGTCTCTCTCATGTGTCATGACTTAGTTAAGTAGGGGTATAAATCCTGCAAATGGCAAGTGTGGGGGTAGTAGGGTGTGTGTAAATGCAAGTGTGAGAGAACAGACCCTTTTGGCAAATACTACAATACACCAGATGCTGCATATTCCCCCAGTAAACACAGGGGATGTCACCACACTATCAGCACAGCCAAACAGGGCTAGTTGGCCAGTAATGCCAATAGTGTGCTCTGCTACTGTGTCTATTACCATTGTCAGAGTACAGATAGGTATGTTTTGGTAACCCACAACTGCCACGTGTGGTTGTGTCACACATTATGACCTTGTGTGGGTCTTTGTACATAACAATGCATGCCATTGCCTAAACCAGCAATGGCATTGCACACATGATGTATGTGTGTGACACATACACATAAATGCCTGTGACCTGCAGTAGTTACCATGTCTGACACATACCTCGAGTGGATAAATGGTATTTGCAATGTATACCAATATGACTGTGTCTTACTGTGCAGGGGCCGCACGCAGTATGTGTCTATACAGTGTGGGTGTATATGGTAAAATACCTACAGCAGGGGATACACATCTGGTCTGGGCCATATAGTCTACATGTAGTCGATGTACAGGTGCTGCATGTTCCCACCTGTTGTGGTAGTGGTAACATGTCATTCCACTGCAATTCAGTGACCACATGCTGTGAACCCTTCAACTAGTGTGTTGTAGCTACAGTAATGCTCACGCACAATGTTTGGCTAGATGCAGTCCAGCCATATAAAGACAGTTCTTGAGACTGTCATATTGCCAGTGTTGTTATAGAGGATAGGTGGTCTTCCTGTGTATGGGAGGGTTGTGTGTGCCAGGCTATGAACCAGATGGCAGTCCGACACACTGTTAGCTGCACATGATTAGGCCCTGATGCTTTGTGCTGTGCCAACAACCTGGAGGTGTGTGTATCTGTGGTGCCTTGGGATACCACCCCCCTGTCCATGTGTGTTACATGTGTAGGGGATGACAGGCATGGTATGGGGCATAACCTGTCAGTGATGGGTAACACCTGTGAGCCATGAATCAGGACTCTGGTACTGCACAGACATTGCAGTTCACCGTGCTGAGGACAGTGTCCAGTGCATGCATCTTGCGGTGTACACTGCTGTTGTTGTGTAGCAGCACTGTTAGTGTCCTAACCTGTGTGATACCCGCAGAGGTGGCTATGTAAACTGTGTCCTGCAGCATAAGGCAGTATGTGTGTATCAAGGAGCTTTGCCAATATACATCGGGCCATGGGTGTCACGTGCAAGATGACCCTTGCACATCATTGTGGCTTCCCTAGCATGTAAGCACACGTTGACAGCCAGTGGATTGTGGTACTCTGAGGGTGTTAGGTAGAAGGTTAGAGTGTTTGTTCTGCCAGAGGCCAGCCTTCTGTCAACCATTCAGGTAGGATTGAAACCATTGGAGGGCTCCAGTATCTAGACAGAATGTTTGCAGGGTGTGGATTACAAGTTGGTGATCAACCATATCGTATGCCTTGGAAAGATCCAAAAAGAGGGCTGAGGATATATAATTATTGTTGCGATTATGGTTTATGGTGTTAGTAAAGGCTAGGAGGCCTGAAGTAGTGCTGTGATGAGGACGGAAGCCATGCTGAGTGTCTGCCATAAGGCGATTTTGGATTAGGTGATGCATGAATTGTCTATGAATACATTTTTCCATAATCTTTGCAAGTGGAGAGAGTATAGCTATTGGCCTATAATTGGAGAATTCAGTAGAGCTGCCTCCTTTGTGAAGTGGGATTACATAGGATATTTTCCAGATGGTGGGAATTTTAGCTTCTACTATGGTTCGATTGATTAGTTTTGAGACGGAGTAAGCAATAGCATCAGCTGATTTTTGTAGGTACTCGACAGGGAGTTGATCAGCAGAAAGTGTAGTGGGTTTTAATTTTTTGATCAAGGTACGGATAAGTGAAGTGGTGACTGGTTGGAAGCTGAATGCAAGTAGGTTTCTAGGGGTGCTACTTTCAGGACCAGGGGAGCTAGGAGGTAGTTGGCTATCTAGGGCTTGAAATGTCTCAGTAAAGAATTGGTTAAAACTATCAGAAACATCTTCAGGGGTTTTATCAATAGTAGCAGCAGGGATTGGGTTTGAAGTTTGTCCATGATGTAGTATATATGACATGCCACTTGACAGGGTATGGCATTACTGGGTTCAGAGAGCTCAGTCCCCAGATTGGCTGTGTGGTGGCATCCCACACATGTGTTGTATGTTCCTGAACAAGAGTGATGGCTGACTGCATACATGTGGCAGCTGTGACATTGCCACATGACTCACATAAACCACAACTGGACCATAGAGGTGATTCACAGGTTACCTTTGCACATGCTACCCTAGTAGTGTGATTGCCATGGTGAGTACCAACACATAGGGCCAATGGGGAACAACATACTGAAGGTGTGTATGTGTGGGTGCACTGCTACTGTTTCATAGCACTGGCATATATGACTGCACATGTGGGTAAATGCCAGGTAAGACATGTGCAATGTGTCACAGGCAACGTACATGCATACAGGACAGACAGTGACGTTCTGTCATGTGTAAACTTGACATACGTATCGTACGCTATGCAGATGTCACTAGGAGTCTACAGAAGCACTGTAACTCTGCATTGCAGGTGTAAGCAGTGTTCCAGGGAACCCCAAGCGAACATGCATGCAAACAAAGCTACAGTAAGCAGGGCTGGAAGTAGTGCATTGTACAACAAAGAAGGGGTAACAATAACAGTAAGTAACAATGCAAATATGTAGGCACTATCAACATGTACCCAGGAATACACAGCGCAGATGCCCATGGTAGAACTGATATTATGTCATAGTTAATTGTCATGTGGATTACATTGGTACTGCACACATATCAACATGCACAAACATCCACATTGCATAGTCATTGTGGGCAACTTGACACCATTACTGTACATGTCCACCATTGCATATCACTACTTGCGTTAGCTTCTCCCCTGTGCTACCCATGTATGTGGTTATCTGTTGACATCCTTACCACCGGCATGCAATTATGTGCAGCTGTTACACTTTGGTACGTACTATGGGTGCAGATGACAATTCAGGACATTCATACGGTTACTGCATCAGGCATGCTGGGATATACACACAGTCATAGCAGCACACTGTACTGTTACCAACATGATACTACTAATATACTTCTATGTAGTCACCCTGTGCATCAGCAACATGTTTACCTGTTCCTGCAATGATGTTGGAGATTGCAGGAGGTGGCACAGTGTCATCATATGCACAGGGTGTGAATTAGGTATGCCTGAATCAGCCACTGATACCACCAATTGACATGTGTGTGTATGTGTGTTGGTGAGGGGCAGCAGTACAGGGTGGGGCAGTGCTGGTGCAGTGTGTGCGTGTATGTAGTCACCCTAGGTGTTAACATTTCACATGTATGTATGCATGCACACAGTTCCACCTCATGGCTGCCATATACAGGGGTTTGTGGACAGCCACAGACCACACCTGGCAGGTCATACAGATCAGTGTCTGTGGGCACGGACACGGTACCTGTGCCTGGCAGGGGTGCTAAAGACCGTATCCAGTACTAAGCCAGACTGGGTACTGTCATCAGAAGCGGGAGTGTGTTGACTGGACACAGGTCCCTGTTGAGACTGTCCAGAGCCATGTGCACGTGGTCTCCTGGGGCATTCCGATGACAGCACAGACCCAGCATTGCTGGGGCTGCTGCTGGCACTATGGGGGCATACGCGGGCCTGTTGTCTGCGCCGACTGCCAGCTGCTGCTGTTGCTGGCATACGGCCACGTCGACACCGCAAACGCCCACCATTGCCCTGGCTCATGGACATTTGGTTGTGGAACTGCTGTAATATGTCCCCACAACGTCTGTCTATGACATCGGTGAAATTACGGATAGCATCCGCGATGTCATGCATACTGTCACTCATGGCTGTGCGACATGCTCTCAGCTCCTTCAGACCCTGTCTGGTGTACCTTTCCATATGCGACTGTGCCTGCATGACAGCCCAAAACATAGCTGAGGTTGACAGACCTCTTTGGGCACGTCTGCCAGAGGCAGTACGCCAATGGATGCTCCCACGAGAACCCATGGGCAACTGTCTGTGTGGTACCATCGCAGGACCCTGCCCATGGCTGCTGTGTGGGGACACATGTGCCACAGGTACCACATTACCCTGGTCAATGCCCACTGTATCCTGTCCATCACCTAGGGACAATGGTGACAAAGGATGTACTGGCAGGATGACTGTGCGCAATGATGGGGTTGACAGCTGTGTACTATCTATTGGCTGACCAATGGCGGACCCTGACACACCTTCCTGTACCATTACACAACTATCATCATTACCAGTACCTGTGGCACCAGATTCAGGTTCCCTGCTGCAGGACACCAGAGCAGCACCAGAACTTGTGGGAGGAAGACAGGAAACACAGTTTACAGTCTCCACACATTGTTACCAGTGATGCACTTATGCACACATGCACACATGCACACATGGACACATGCACACACGCACACATGGACACAGGCACACATGCACACATGGACACAGGCACACATGCAGACATGCACACGTGGACACATGCACACAGGCACACATACACACATGCACACATGCACACAGGCACACATGCACACATGCACACATGCAGGCATGCACACGTGGACACATGCACACATGCACGCATGCACACGTGGACACATGCACACATGGACACATGCACACATGCACACATGCACACGTGGTCACATGCACACATGGACACATGCACACATGCACACGTGGTCACGTGTACACATGCACACATGCACACATGCACACGTGGACACAGGCACTCATGCACACAAGCACACATGCACACGTGGACACAGGCACACATGCAGACATGCACACATGCACACATGGACACAGGCACACCTGCACACATGCACACATGGACACATGGGCACAGGCACACCTGCACACATGCACACATGCACACCCCACAGTATACACACAGAGCACTACTGAGTTACACTAGTGTTACTAGCACTGTCAGGACTATTATAGGTATTGTTAAACACACTCACCAGCATGGATGGCCTGCCTTGCTGTAACCCCGGAGGGACCTGCAGAAATGATGAGATTAATGTCAGTGGGCACAACTGTGCCATTGATATTGCATATGATACAGTGCAGTAGTACACCAGTTGCCTTTCACACGTCAGCTGCTGATATTGCCAGTACCACACATGCACAATTACATACTATGATGACAGATACATACCACGGACACACCTTACACATGCATAAACTAACAGTGTACAGAACAGTCAAGTGTACATATGGCATATTACCTGCATGCTCCATGTCGTGCTGCTGTGTGGATCCAGCCTCCATCATGATGCAGGTGTACTGCTGTTGCTGTTCCGGGGCTGGAGCCACAACACTTAGGAGTAGCCCCTCCAGTCTGGTGAGGGGGGATGTGTGGCCTCCCCACCTCCTGTGGCAACCTGTTGCCTGTGGATATCTGATGCACGCTGACGAACACTTCTGATTAAATCACTGCAGTGATGGCGTACCTGCTCATATGTCCTATTATGCGTGCCAATATCATTTACCCTACGGACAAGGTCTTGCCACAGTGCAGCCCTCTCCTGATGATTCTGACTGGTGTGGGAAAACATGATGTCATACTCCCACACCAGGCTCTGGTGTATCTCCTCATCTTTCGCTGCAGAGTAGGAGAGTTACGCTGACACGCCATCTCCCTGGAGGAGAACGCAAACAGGATCTCAGCAGACTATGTCAGCAATATATGGCACACATACTATACATGATACTCATGTGTAGTGATATACTACTACTCACATATGTTGCATATGTGTGTGTCGTGGTGGATACACAAGTACATGGCCAGATATCAGTGCTCAGCCAACACCTGTGCAACAATACCTGCCACATTCCACACAACATAGTAGCATACCCCATCGGTCAGCACACACTGACAGGTCCAATGGACAACCTCACTCTGGGGGTTCATCCCAAGGTACTGTATGTGGGACGCCATCCACTAGTGTGATGTGGACACAAGTTACTCGGCCTGGATATACATATCCCACCACCACCACCAGCACAGTAGACTACTTTGATATGTATGTGATTAGACAGTTATTCACTTGTTAGGACTGAGATGGTATCCATGCAGCACACTGGGCCAGTGGAAGCCACAACCCACACTGCTGACCCCTTTGCAAATGCTTACCATGGACATGCCACAGATTGCATGGAACTTGCACACACATTTCTAACCCAGACCCTATGCACAAAGGTTAGGCATCCTGTCCGGTGGACCCCAGACAGAGGCAGATTGTATAACAATAGCAGGAGGCTACTGCAGGACAGAGCAGATTCACATTAAGGGAAGGCATCTGTGGTCAGCACTGGTACTACACTACAGTCTCTCATAACAACGGCCACGGCCTACTCTGGGAGGGAAATTGCCACAAACACTATGGATAACCACAAGGCCTTCTTCAGTTATGTTACACATATGGACCAAATGCCTCAAATATGCTCTGTGTTAATACGCACCTACTTAACATTCACCAAACACACAGATATTGGCAACATTCTTGCAGACAGGTTCGGTGCACGTATCCCCCCTCCTTCTCCCCCACCAGTTGAAATACTTATCACAGCTGTATGTAACCTCCCTATCATCTCACATGTCCAGGTGAGGGCCGCCCTCAGCAAAGCAGAACACACAGCATCACTGTGACCTCATGGTATCCCAGGATGTGTGCTACCTGCAGTCCAAGAGGACATACAAATGCATATAAGACTGATAATTTATCTTGGCCATACTACAGGATATGTACCCGGACACTGGCATACAGCAACAGTGGTCCCACACCACTAAGGAGGCACCTCGACTGACCCTGGGAACTACCACATCATATGCATAACCGGCCTGGTCTGCTAAGCTATGGTATTATTCAGTATGGGATGCATATGCAGTGATATCGGGTACCTGCAGACACTTGTTCCCAGCCAGCTTGCCTTTGTGATGGGCTGATCCTGCCTTTTGAACCTGGCTGACCTTTCAAAGCAGTCACTACAGCCATTGCTGAGGGCAACGCACAGACAACTGCTGCCAGGATCATGGCCTAACACTGATTGACATGCAATGTATAGTCATCCCCTTTTGGTGGAACTACGTACACACAACATATCACATGGACATACCTATAGATACAGACCTATGACGCATTTGGAAGGTTCACAGTATGCACACTATTAACCTGCTACTTTGCATTACCTGTGTTTGTCGCAGCTGGTTGCGTTACCACTGCTTCTGCTTCCTGCTGCTACTGTCACTGCTGACAGCTTAGAGTCACAGTGTGTAGCGTGTTTTTTTTTTTTTCTCTCTGTCTTGGTTTGTCTCTCTCCCTCTGTCTGCTTCCAGACAGTGCAATGAATGTATTGCATGTGTGGAGTGTTAGTACAGGATGATTTGTAGGTATCTGCATAGGTCCATGTGATGGCCTCTGCACCAATTGTAAGCCAGCACTTGCTAATTGCATACAGCCAGTTGTGTACTGATTGCAGTTCTCACTGTGATTTCAGGACAGTGCTATAAAAGGGTATGTGAGATAGGCGTTGCCCTTTCAGATTGTAAGGGCGGGGACCATGCTGGTATGCTGTGGACACTTTTCTGTGAGTGTAAAGGTTAGTATCTCTCTCATGATTCAGGCTGTGTTGTAGATTCACATTTCTCCATTACTCTCTCCTGTTACCTGTAGTAAGTGTGTATGCACAATGACACCTACAACTATATATAGATATTTATATATATATATATATATATATATATATATATATATATATATATATATATATATATATATATGTACATATACATACATTTATATATGTACATTAACTGACATTATTACCTACAAGCTACCAACTAGCATGGCTGTTTCTGTTCACACACTACTATTATGGGAATCCAGTAGTTTTGACAGTAATTCTAAATGACATGCTTTGGGTACTACACATCCTATATTCCCTTTACATTCATTCCTACTATTACATGTTATATTTATTTTAGCACAATGTTCTTGTATAAGAGTCATGGCTTAGTGGTAGGTTATACAGACTACTGTTTCCAAGGTCCTGGGTTCGGGACTCACAGTGGGATTTTATTTTGCTTTTGAACTGACTACAGGACCTGTCAATCAAAGTGACTAAGGCACTTTTAAGCAGTTGTAACTGGGTTTGCGCTGGTTTGCGCGGAGCTCACGCATGTGCACTGGCGGTTAGCTCCGCGCGCACACCCGCTTACAACCGCTTAACAGTGCTTACTCTGGCGCACACCCGCGATATTTTCTTTGAAAGAAATGAAAATGGGGAGACAGGAAAGTGGTGAAAAAGGGGTCACAAAGAGGGTAAGACAGTAGGGAAACAAGCTTGGGATTTGCAGGAGGGATGTAGGTAAGGCCCATAGCTGCCCATTTCTTCATCAGCAACAGCTGTGCATACGTATGTAATTTGGTGTGACATTTGAAACCTTCCATCCCTGAGAGAGGTGTCAGGACAACAATAATACTTGTTGAACAGCCAATTGTAATTGATAGTTTCCATGTCCAGCAGACATGTGTGCAGAATGGGCAGCTATGTATGGGGCGTAATTTTTTTGTGGGTACAGAGTGACGTTTTTTTTTTTTTTTCAGGTGAGAATGGTATGTCAGGTGAAGGAAGTCAGTACAGCTGGGGAGGTAGGTTGGGTAGGTAAACAGACAAGACAAACAAGACGCATACAGGGGCAGTGTATGACACGTGTTGGGGAGTTACACAATTGACGGGGACGGAGGTTTGGATATCCAGAGCCCATGAGCCCACAGATGGCAACAGTGGAACTGATATCCCCACCCATAGGCAGTTTCCACTGTTCCTTCACTGCCCAGGACGGGGCTGTGCTGGGGGCTGTGTAGGCCGGGCAACAGGCATGCCCGTAAGTTGTGCCACCCATGCCTCAAGCTGGCATAGGGGCTCGAGAACAGAGTCCCGAATCTCCCTACGCACCACAGTCCAGACGCTACGGAGGGTGAGTGGTGGTTCTCCTCCAGCCACACTTGCAGAGGGGTGAGCCCCATCCTGCAGCGCTTCCACCCGCAGGTGGCACAGGGCCACCGGAGGAGGGTCCAGACTGGGCACTAGTGCCAGGTGCACTCGCCAGCTGAGGTGGGAGAGGTGGGTCCACTGGAACCCGCCTTCCCTGTCGTCCTATGTTTTGCATTATGTCATGACAGTTTGGGTTAGTGACATATAATACCATTCACAATTAGTTGTAACAGCATGCATTAGTATTCCCATTAACCAAACACCCAGATATTCACACCATTGAACAGCGAGCATAACACATGCATAATTTGAACAGCAATACACAGTCCAACAACATGCAGGGTTGATTGATGGCAACAGGCCATCAGGTTTGGATGTATGAACAGGGCAGATGCATCAACGGACATGCAAATATATATGACCCAACAGGACAAATGTCCAGGGGTGTTAATTGTGATTGCACATACCATTTTCACGTGGAATGGGTTATATGTGATTATAGGGTGGGGCAAAGAAAATAATATTAACACCTTCGAATACCAATACATATGCTGTACATTTCTAATAACTGCACATATATACACACTACTGTTCTAACTACAGTTTCCTATATGATAACTATTTCAACTTGGTGAAAGGACTGTTACTGCAACATCAATATTCATTTTATTGTTCTTCATACACATTCATATCTAGCTTTGTTCCACTACATCATCCTGCTACATTTGCTTTATATAGCTATAGACAAGTGTGGATGTTTGGTATATCAGACAATCATACCATCTGAATATTGCAGACTGAGAGCAACATATCCAGATTTTGGGATACACATTCCAGATGCAGCAACACTTTGAACAGATTTCGCTGTTCGGTTTGGATTTTCACATGCATTTCATTCTGTACTGACTGCAGTATACTTTATTCAGGGGTTATTACTACTGTATTGCTGGATTCATGACACTTTCTCACACTCTCTCAATTGTTTTCATTTTACTATTCAGGATGGTACTTACTTCTAGGCTTCATTGACATGTTTTACCTGTAGTTATTACAATCCTTTCCAGCAGTCTCACTTCTGTCATGTTTCAGTATTTCAACAGGGATATATTTCACACATGTGATTTCATCATCTTCTGCAGCTATACTTTTCAGCCTGCTGCAGGTTGTGTACTATTTTCTTACAGGTGGGGCATTTTTATTTCAGAATTTATGTCAGACATTTTCATTTTTCTGTTTGGCTTACAGGCTGCAACACACTTTTGTAATCAAGCAATACTTGCAAACACTTTCACACTGTTACTTGCACATTTTATTACTTAGTGACTACACTGCACTCTTTTGCTGACTGTCATACTTTTATATTTCTTTACAGTTATTGGTAATGGATTACTGACCTGCCTGGTGGCGCAACCGCACCAGCCTATCGCCATAGGCTCTGCGGTTCGCAGAACAGACACCTGCAGCTGTAATATAAATGAAGTAATATTGGAATACACATCTCCATAATATCAGCTAGTTTAATTTCTTACATACATAATTAAATGTAACTTACTCAGTAGTGGGGCATTGGGCATTTGCTGGGCCTCCTGGATCCAAAGGTTCAATTGGTCCTGCTTGCATCTTTTCAGGTCCGCATGGTGGTGACGGACCTGCTCACCAGTCCGTGGAAACCCTGTGGCACTGGTGAGATCATGAAACAACCGGTCCCATGCCTCAGCCCTATATGCTCCCCACAGGACCTGGCCCTGCATGAGTTGGGCCTCATGATTGTGTACTAGGAGCCAGACCATGTGCCTGGACTCCTCAACACCCCACCTCTGTGCTCGAAAGCAACTACCCTCACCTACTCCTGTCATTCTGGCTGCAAGTCAGTTCTACAATCGTTTATGCTGTGTATTCCCACTATGGGGCTTATATAGTCCGTTTTTCCTGCACATATCTGTGATTGGCCATTTTGGAATTGTATCAACTTCACTAAACCTGCATTGTCATGCTTCTGTTTGTATTCATTCCTATATATTTGCTATTATTGCATTTATAGGTGCTGCTGTCATGGCTTAGTAGTTCAGTACCTTGACTATGGTGTATAGTATCCTGGGTTCAAACCTGGTCGCTACCTTTTATTTTTTA